>NW_026943820.1:15456291-15621291 GCF_035594765.1 Anolis carolinensis
ATCTGTGAGTAACCATCAGTGAACACAACAGGATATCTTTCAGAGTAAATATGGATCAATAAATCAGTCTAAAGCTGCACAATTTGGGAGTGAAAAGGCCTTGAAATTTCCCATCTAGTCAGGACTCCTCTGAATGCACCATTATTTCATGTGTACGCTTTTCCATACAAACTGCTGTGAAAAAGCTTTCTACCACGAACTGACTAGATGTAGACATCAGGTCTTGCAAACATCTGGGTTATTACTTCCAAATCCCGTATCAAGAGATAAGTTTTATACCAATTACAACATGTGTCTTCACTTTGGTGATCAGAAAAAAGCAGCAATTGTTAAATGTGAACCTCTTGAACAAAAATATTAAAAGCTAAGGCAGGAAAGAAATTATCATTTTTCTAATTATCAAGTATTTCCTTTTAGGTGTGAAACGGCTCCATTTAAAATGTTAATATTCTTCGTTTTGCTTACGCTTCCTGTTGCATTCGGATTCTTTGTCGTTTCAGATGTCAGGAAAACACTGGATGATTTGCAAAAAGTCTTGAAGAATTTTCAGGCTAGAGTTGAATTCACAGAAGATTTACAGAAGATGAGCAATGTAAGAGATTTACTATTGTGTTAAACAAGAGATTGCATTAAACAGATCTTTAAAATCATGTAAGCCTCTAGAGAAGTGGTTCTCAATCCGTGGGTCCCTAGATGTTTTGGCCTTCAACTCCCAGAAATCCTAACAGCTGATAAACTGCCTGGGATTTCCGGGAGTTGTAGGCCAAAACACCTGTGGGTCACAGGTTGAGAACCACTGCTTTAGAGATAGTAATTCAGCTTCTCAGACTACTATTTCTGTGTTTATTAGATTTAAGGGCCAGTCCTTTTGGATGACCCCTGAGTCTGACATACATCTGATAGAATGCTTGTTCTTTAATATTAGAAATGCATTCATCTCGCAAACTATGATCTCGCTATACTTTGCTTGCAGTGTAGCACTGATAACTGCTGCCTTGGACCTCTAAGGCAGTGGTTCTCAACATGTGGGTCCCCAATTGCTTTGGCTTACAAATCCCAGAAATCCCATCCAGTTTGCCAGCTGTTAGGATTTCTGGGAGTTAAAGGCCAAAACATCTGGGGACCCACAGGTTGAGAACCACTGCCTTAGAGGCTCAAGGTAACAGTTAGAGAACCATTTCTCTAAGGCTACCTGGCCATAAATACGAACATTTTAACCAGTATATTAAGTTTACTAATTTATTTCACTATTTTTCCAACTAGGCAGCGGGAGACTTCGTTGATATAAGAGAAGTAACTGAAATTAATGCCACCGAAACAAAAGGTGAGGTTCCTTTAAAAAAAAAACAGCACTAGACCATTGAGGAGCCATACATTGCAGTTCTATTCTTTTATGGAACGTTGAAAACAAATTGGCTCCTGTTTAATATAGTAAGGCTTGAAAGGCTCATGGTTAGGTTCTATAGGCACTAAGATTTATTGACTAATTAAGGCACACAAATACCAAAGAATAATGAACAAAACTTCAAATGTATCTTTTCTCTGCAGGGTCCAGAACAGGCCTACCCCATTTCCAATTACACCACAATATGCTATAAAGAAAGTGTGGGCAACAGCAGTATCTTAATGGCAACTGCATTACTCTCTCCAAGATTTTAAAGGCTGCATATCATACCCTCAGATTTATTTTTAATTTTTAAATGTTCTTAAAAGCAAACAAACAAACAAACAAAAAAACCACTTCAATTTTTCCATGTTTTTAGACCTAGGAGATGCTTTCACAGACCCAGTAAATAAAGATATTCATTTAACTTTGGGCTTACTTTGAGGATATATATGAAATTTTGTGGAATGTTCGGATTTAGAACTAACTTTGCTGAGCTCCACAGACTATCTTCACTGCAAAGAGCTAGAGGAACATAATAAGAATCTGAGATGTATTTAGCTATTAACTGTAGAGTGCATGTTTGGTTGTGGAAAATGCCAAATTCAATCTCTGGTCTCTCCGCATATGGCTGAGAAAGGTGAAATCTTAGAGCCATTTTTGATCCATACAGATCCATACAAGACTTGGATGGTCCATTAGGCTGTTTCCCATAGAACTATTGTATCATGGATGCAAAATATCCCAGCGATCACTTCCTGATTTCCAGACAAAATTGTTCTTTCATATTTGGGCAATGGTAGGCAACTGATGTCCCGAGACACTTCTCCGGTTTGTTGGCAAAAGTACTAAAACATCAGTAGTAATTTGAGTTAGTTTATTGTTTGGTAACTGTATTGTTAAGCATGGTTTATGTGTTTAATTATCCAGGAAAACACAGAACTGCTCACAAACCTCATTCGAAACCAAAAACACTTGCTTTTGAAGCAAATCTTCAAGAAAATGGAACTGGGAGCCTAAATTCAGAGGAGGAGCTCTGGGCCAGGCTTGATGAACTGGAGAAGCAAGAAGAAGCCCTTGGTGAATCTGAAAGGAATCATCAGAGCTCTGTGTTGGAGTTTTCAATCCAGAAGAAGTAAGGAAACGCAAGGCTGAAAGCCTGAACATTAGTACATCCAATCTGCAAATATCGGTGCTTATTAGATCTGTATAATTTGTTACGTTGGGCGCTCCCCCCAGGTCCGTCCCCCCGGCTTGAATCTCAGGCTAAGCAAAAAGCCCTCCTCTGTAGACTTCCTTGAGTATTTCTTTTGGTGAACTAAATCTAACTCAGATCACTTTTTGTGAATATGACCGTCTGTGATTATTGCAATTTTGGCCACATAACATCTTGTTTTAATATTTTCCACTTCTGTCAACAAAAAATGAACTTCTAAAATTGTGTGCAATACATGATGCTAAGTCAATCAAAACAAAAATGGTGAACAGTCCTATTGTCGATTTAGCTTGGATATTGACCACATAAATTTATTTTCCTGTTCTAGTTGATTATTTTCATTACTATGGGATGTGAACCTTGCGTTTTTGAGAAAGTGGGTGGAACATCAGCCATAACTTTGAACCACAGCCTAAAACAAGTTCATTCATTTCTCACTGCTGAAGTTTCATTATGTGCCATCAGGTTGATTCGGGGAACATCTGTACTGTAAAATTAATGCAGTTTGACACCACTTTAACTGCCATAGCACAGGCCATGGAATCCTGGGGGTTACAGTTTGGTGAGGCACCAGCAGTCTTTACCATAGAACGCTAAAGGCCTCATAAAACTACAACCTCATGATTCAGTCACATTGAGCCATGGCAATTCAATTGGTGCCAAACTGCATTAATTCTATAGTTTTGCTGCATCCCCAGACTCTTCTGATTCAGACTGATGTTTCTCCTCTTTAGGATTTCTGATACCATTCAGGCAAATGGAGAGGATGCCTCTTCATCTGAAGAAGAAGAAGAGAAGAAAGTCAGGAAGACAAATGTGAATATGATTCATGAGAAAGATGAATCTGATACTCAGGGCAACTTTCAAAAAGAAGTGGCCAATTCTGCATTGCACAGAGGTCAGCTGAATGGCCCAGGACATTGTTGCAATCAGGAGGAGGAGGAGGACGATGATGACGATGACGATGATGTCATTGCTGAGAATGCTGTACCAACAATATATTTCTCCCATACTGTGGAACCTAAAAGGGTTAGTATTGCAAGTATTCATGTTATAGCGATTAATTACACTAGGTAACAAAATTTGAAAATTTTCTGTTCCTAGTTTGAAAGTGTTACTCCTGTTTAATTGTGCAGTACTTACTTTGAAAGCAGTTTTGGTATTCCAGAAACTTTGTTTTGTGGCTGCCACAAACTATGTTGAGCTGGTTGAGACTCTATGATGAGGTATTCATTGAAAAACTAGATCAAAATATACTGCAGGATGTCCCTCTCACAGAAACAAAGTTTTTGCAGTTTATTAAACTTCTCCCATGTTTTTATGATAGAACCAATAAGGAAATGATATTTATAACCCAGAAACAAAAATCGTGTTTCGTTCTTATTCTGAAGATGACAAAGTGGACCTACTGGAAAATACTTTCTTTTCAGCCATGGGGTTGACTCCTTTTCAGTCTTCTTATCTGAAGGAAAGATGCCTCCTAATTTGGGTAAATGGGAAGGAGTAATCCAAAAGACCATAATTTAAAATTCTAAAATGTTCCTAGAATCATCTGAGGAATAGGAAAACTAGAAGTGGAAAGAAGGTATTCAGAATTCTTTGACCTCTCACTAATTCAGGAAATAGAATAATAGAATAATAGAGTTGGAAGAGACCTCATGGGTCATCCAGTCCAACCCACTGCCAAAAGCAGGAAATCGCATTCAAAGCACCCTGACAGATGGCCATCCAGCCTCTGCTTAAAAGCCTCCAAAGAAGGAGCCTCCGCCACACTCCGAGGCAGAGAGTTCCACTGCCAGACAGCTCTCCATAATATGATCTTGAAATATCTGACCAGAATGGGCTTGCCTTAGAGAGAAAGGACATTTGGAATCATTCACCAAAGACTAGCTTTACTTCTAAGGAAGCTAAAAAGAGCCCATGCTGGTAGCCAAAGCCAGAGCCCATAACTAAAACTAGGAGGAGTGAAGTCCTTATAGACATGGGATTTGTGGGCCATACCTTTCAGAGAAAAGAATTCACCCCTTTCTGCTGGATTTCTTACCTATTCTGTTATGAAACTTTATTCACTCTGTAGGCCTGAATTGATTGTTGATTTTGCATCCACACAAATGTCTCACTGCCATAATGGATTTCTTCACACTGAAATATACATCTTGACTTAATTTGAGCCAGGGTTGCTTGTGTAAAGAGTTGCTAGTAGAACTATTCAAATGCTGTAACAAGATGTCTCAATTACTGCTGTTTTCACTTGCTCACAATAAAAGTAAATTCAAAATATTCAGGATGGAAGGTGGGTGTTGAGGTTCAGTTTGATCTTTAGGTTGAGACCCTGCAAAGTTTTTAAAGATGTGAATCTGGAAACTTTATAATGATGATAATAATAATAATAACAACTACTTTATTTTTGTATCCCACCTCCATCTCCCCAAGGGGACTCGGAGCGGCTTACATCGGGACAAGCACTGTCAACATAATAGAATATAATCATATTAAAATACATACACAGTATCATAAAACAGAATAAAACAACAATAATTAAAAACAACATAACAGTTGTGATAAAATAAAAGCAATCTCAAACCAACTTTCTCTTTTCTCTGTGGAGTATTTCAAGTAGATCTCACTTTATTCCCAAGCACTGGCAAATCAGACTGACAGTTGTTTTTGGAACTGGAATATCTACCTACCATTTACTCCATCTTTCTGGTCAAGATGACACACTTGTGATTCCTGAAAAACATATGTAGATCTTTGGTTGATTTGCCTTAACATCATTTTGGTATCAAGGAAGGATAATATGTAATACTGTTGTCAATGTTGGAGCCTTTCATCGTCTACATTCTTAGTTACCACCTTGGACACATCTAAGTTTTATGCTCAGCTGAACTAAAATATCTTGCTATAGCCTTTCAATACTTCTTTTTGTTAATTAGTCTCATTATTTTAGTTCGTTTTGGGATCCAAAACAGACTTGTCCAAACTGTTTGTGTGTTTGTTCTTAAAAGTGCTGCTTATTTTAAAACAATTTGGCTATCATTTTAATAAAAGCAAAATGATTACGATGTATTACGAAATGAGTCTATAAATCATGAGCTGTAAATTTTGATTTATAGTATATCAAAGTAATATGATGTGTCTTTTGAAATATGTGCGCCTTTCTGCCAGTGTTGCACAAATAATGTCCTGATCTAGAAGAAAGCATTCCAGTGTTGTCTGCCTTGTTTAACTCTTAACATAATTAGTTAGCTTTCCCGTAATTGCTAACTTGTGGGCTCCGTTCTCCCATTCTGCCATTGTTCGAATATCTCTTGTTTTCTATGAGAAATTCTAGCTATTTACATATGGAAAATGAATGCGCTCAAGTTCTTAAGGGAAATTCTTAGTGTAGTTCAGCGGGAATTCAGTTTTCTTCACTTTGGAAAATAATCGATACTGAATGTTATTGGCTGATCTTTATTCTGTTACAAACTGAATAGTTTCCTTAATTTCAGGTACGAATAAACACAGGGAAAAATACGATGTTAAAGTTCAGTGAAAAGAAAGAAGAGGCAAAACGAAAACGGAAGAACAGCAATGGCAATGGACACTCATCTACGGAGCTGCCCAGCATCAAAACACCAGCAGACATTTACCGGTATGGCAACTGTAAGAAGAATAATCTTACGCCTTGTGGGAATATATTATTTATTCTCTCAGGTATAATTTAATTAACAGAGTAGATTTGTTCCTGGACTTTACTTATTGAATAAAAAGTTCTCAAACAGTAGTAACCTAAAAGGAATTGGGTTAGGTTCCTCCATAACGACGACGACAACAACAACAAGAGGAGCAGTCCAAGATATTTAGCGACCTTTTGTTCAAAACTAACAATGTGCACACTTTCAATGAAACAATGTGGTGAGAAGAGCCCTGCATAAACAAAAATATCATTTACATTCTAGAGACCATTTTCTAGAGACAATCTATCCAGGAATTATGTTTATTCTTCCACCAAACTCCACTTTTCCATGTTTTTATCCAAACATAAACGTCTATGTTTTTTTTTAACATGCTGAGTGATGGAAGGTCATCTACTTTTCTCTCTTTTTGCTCTTCACACATAATCAGGAACAGATTCTGAAGGCTGCATAGTGCGCCATTCATGTTTACATATCTGTGAATTTAACCAGTCACCAGACCAAAATACTTTTAAGCATGCAGGACAATTGGCGGCAACAGTGGGATATTCTTTCTTGTTTGTTCCTTTACTGATAATAAATCAGCATTGGCAAGGGTTGCTAAATAGGCTGATGTTTCTTTTTTATGAAATACAGCTGAAGCATTATTTTCTGCAGGTTACAGATTCATGTAAATGTCTAAACAGCTGCGAGGTGGCATTTGGTAAGGTTTTGCTGTTGCCCGTTTTTCATTAACCCCAACATTGAGCTAAGCGGGCTCCATTTGGAGTTGGGACTTACAGTTGAAGAAGCATAGGTCGATAGCATTTTGAAGAAGAGTTTCTCATTGTTTCATTGTCGACATAGATGAGAGAAAATGAACATTAGTCACAATAGAGCAATTGTTTCATAGGAGCAAGAACGTTTTTCATGTATTAAGCATAGAATTGTTAATGTGGCTGATAGTATTCCATTACATATCTTTTTTTTCTCTTCCAATCTGTTTTCTGTGTTTGGGGTCATATCTAAAGAGATTTGGCCATAAGTTGGTAGAGTAAAAAATCTGCATACAGCAGATCTCAGCTTTCTAATTGGAAATACTTCATTTGGACACTTCAGGCAGCCAAGAGTACAGTTATCAAGGATTGAGATAACTAATTATATCTCTTTTTCTCATACAAACATTTTAAAATTGTAATTTCTTGTGCTTTGTTTTTGGAGATTAATTTAGACCAATAAAAAAGGTGATCCTCCAGTAAAAATCCTTCAACTGATGTACAACAATGGCTTCCAAACTTTGATCCCCCAGATGTTTTAGACTTTGTCTCCCAGAATTCCTGACTGTTGGCCAAATCAGCTAAGGATTCTGGGAGTTTCTGTTCGTTTTCCCCAAGGATGTTTGTTTCCAAAGGGAAATTATGATCATTAGCTTCTGAAAAAGGAAATCTTAACAGTTGCAGAACGCAGTCCATCTATATTTTATATGTGAAGACATTTTAGCTAGAACATTATTATTATTATACTTACAAAGTTGAGTAGGCCAAGTCATCATAATGAATTTATACCCAAGACAGAATGGAAAGGATTGTGAATTTGTCATGAGGTTCTTCTCCCCTCCCTCTGTATAGTTTATTAAAGCTAACATTTTCTTTTACAGAGTCTTTGTTGATGTTGTGAATGGAGAATATGTCCCTCGTAAATCAATCCTGAAGTCTCGAAGCCGGGAGAATAGTGTTTGTAGCGATACCAGTGAGAGCAGCACGGCCGAGTTTGACGACAGACGAGGAATTCTGAGGAGCGTCAGCTACGACGAAGCCACCTACAGTGACAACAGCGAAGGGATCTTGGAGGAGGAGGAGGAGGGCGAGCAGGAACATCCTTCAAGAATCCCATCGCTCTCGTCAGGAATCTATGAGGTACAGGAAGAGATTTTCCTCTTTTTCCAAAGATGTATTAGGACAAGTAAGACATCTTCATTAATTTCATTTCTCATCATTTGACTCATAATTCATAATGGGTTACTCCTTGGGGAGAACAGCAACAATTTTCAGGAAGAAGTGTATTTTTCTCTGGAGGCACATTTTTCTCTTTTAAGATAGAGGCATTCAGGGACATCTCGAGAAGTCTTCTTGCCTTACATTCAGAGCACATGGGCCAAAGGTGTCTTTGAATGGGTCCGATAAGGATATTGGCATGAAATGCTAGAGAGCTAGTGCCGCTAAGCATTGATTAAGTACCTTCCTACAAATAAATGCTGTTTACAAATTCTCATGAAGTTTGGTACTTCAGTGCTTGAAGTTTTCTAGCTCACTGAAATATATCAGTTCAGTGAATATAGTTTTAATATGACACATTCTCCAATAATTCTGAAGGGCTCAACAGATCTAGATCCCCAAAGAGTACAAGGATATGAGTACCTTGTCTGAAATCTTATGCTCCTGTGACGACATTTCTAGCCTCCCAAATCTCTTCAAGGTGCTAATATTACTGTGAGCGTAAATATATGTGCGTATGGTGATATATCTTAATGTCATAGTGAAAGGAAGCTTCTCTTTGTGGTTTCTGTGACTCACACAAATGGTGTTATCCGTGCATTGTTCGGAACCTTTTAGAGATTTTTTATTATTATTATTATTATTATTATTATTATTATTTGTTACCCACCACTCCTCACAGCTTAAAGCAGGATACAATACAGTCAAAACACATTAAATAAAATACATATATTGAAAAACATGGTACAGAGATGCCTCGTAAGTCTATTTCCACGTAAACCCTCAGTACTTTTTCATCTGCTGTGTTACCAGCATTTGACACAGATTCTGATTATTCTTGACCATGTCTTCCATCTTCTTTGATAGTTTTAAAATGGCTTCTTTGGTTTTCTTTAAAATGCAGCCCTTTGCATACAGAGGATCCTTAACATCTCTAGTTAAATGGCAGGAAAAGACCTCTTGTCTTGAGTCCATGGAGTCTCATGTCTTTCAGAATAGACAACAGTTGGTTAGATGGTATCTATGGTCCCCGTTGGAATGGAGAAACTCCATAAATGTTCAGGGACTGGCTTCATTTATCTCTTGCTTTCTTGGGTTATGAAGAAGTGACAGTTTTGATTTTTCTTGCTTCCCACCCAGCTTTTCTTATGTCCTCCCATAAACTTGATGTTCTTTCTTGTCGATTACTACAAACATTCTGATTCCAGATGCCGTTTTATTCTTCATCTCTGTATTACCCATGAAAAAATCCATTGCCTACACGTTGTGACTGTTTTTGTGGTTGAATTTAGGACTAGAGAATGTCCAAAAAGTATGATTAATAGGTTGTCTTATTAGCGATATATATGTGTGTGTGTGTGTGTGGAGCCTATCTGGCATTGCCATTTTGAAGGAGACGGCGGGGGGGGGGGGGGGGGGAGAGAAATAAAATGTGTAGATGCCCTATTTGTTTGCCACTTATCATCTTGAAACAATTAAAAAAGGCCATGTTGCTAAAAGATGCACATGTAATATAGGGCAGAGATAATGACAAACCATAGAAAGTCAGTGCGATCCTATTCAGATTTTGTGTCAGAAAGGAAACCAAATGTTGTCCTTGTTCAAAATTCTTTCTACTGTAACCCTTCATATCTGTGACTCTGTTGAGACGTGCTGCTGTGTCCCTCTATTACCAAATAGTCCAAATATCTCCAGGGTCTCTTTATCCAATCAAACACTGGAAGCACGGAGATTGTTCGACAGGTTTATTTGATCAAATCACCCTGCCAAGTGAACAGAGGAAAGTGCCACACAAAACTGAGATGCAGCCCGGTTTTATAGTCAACACCTTGAGCATGCGCACAGGCTATTTCTCTTAATGTGTGCCTCATCTCTATCTCTTTCTTTTGTTCCCTTCTGTGCCAGCTCTTCCTGGTATTCCTGCACCTGATTTTCCTAAGCTGCTGATTCCCTCTCCTGTGTCTCCCACTCCTGCACCTGCTTGTTACTAGGCATTTCTTGTTTGAACTTTTCCCTTGTCTAAACGCTCTGCTTTGGTTGGTAATTTCCACTGCTACTTTAGCCCTAGTCCCTTCAGTTCCACCTCCCATCAACCCCATCTGCAGTAATATCTGATCAGTAATTATGGGAGTTGTAGTTCGACAATATTTTAAAGAGTCGTAGATTATCTGCTCTTACTGAGTCAAGTTATGGCTGCAGATATGTGCCGCTGCTTGAGGCTGGTGCTCTACCTCTCTTTTGAGTTAACCATTGAGTTAGATCAAAGACAACTTTTTCTTTTGATTTTAAAGAGCAGTTTCCAGGTACTTGACATAAAGAAATAGCAGTGATAGTGTGGCTGGGATACAACAAAACATGTTTAACAGGGTTGGCTTTACAACTGAAAGTCAGGGGCTCATTGGGAGGTGTTCCTTGTCTTGCAGGCTTTCTCGGGAACGGTGGTGGAGAAGGAGCCCTTGTCCCCACTTTCAATGCTGCACCCGGTCCTTGCGCATCCCGTCCTGCCTACCATTCCTGAGCGGAAAGCCGAGGAAGTGCTCTCAGAAGCACCGGAAGAAGCTACAAAGAGGATTTCGAAATTCAAAGCAGCCAGAATGCAACAGAGAACATAGGTCCCATTAACACAATAAAGTTTTTGGGCTTTTTGTGCCCAGTGCATTATATGTAAGATGGGTTACAACTAGTGAACAAAAGCGCAGACTGTGCTGATTTGATATTGTTGATGTTTTGACCTCTCGTTGATGTTATTTCTTTTTCTAAAATATATATATCTGAGGAAGAACTACAAAATTCTCCGTATTTTCTTAGAATCTCTGTATGCAGTCAGCACCTTTGTACTTGTTTGCCTTACAATAATAGCACTTGGAATAATTTTCAAAAGAATAATCTTCATAAGGATTTTTCCCCCTCTCCTTTGTGTTTAAAACTAATAGAAGCCATTTTGTACCAGATGTGATGTTCCACATGCCATATGGGTCGTTTGACAGAAACTTCCCAAATTTCAAATAGAGCCAACAATTATATTTCACGACTTGCTTTAGCGTTTTAAGATTCACTTGTATTTCCCCCCATTGTTTTTGTAGGATTTGCTTTTAGGTGTCTGTGCTGACAAATCATTTCTTTCCTACTTGCATTAAAAAGAACTGTCTGAAGATTTCACTTGTGTCGCATCTACGAACAGAAAGCTGTGTTCATGCACTTTGCAGGGACATTTCTTGATGAGAAAAAATGGTATTTTGTAAAATTAAACTTTTCAATTAAAGAAAAGAAAATTCCAGGATATTGAGAGTACTTTCCTTTGGGTCGTAATACAGAATGGGGGGAGAATATTTTTTCCATTTCCAAATTCCATGAGGTGTTTTCTGAACGTTACAGTGCAAAGCTGGTTATTCTCTTCCTTTCTTTTGTAACAAATGTCTATTAATGTCAGAGAAGATTACGTACTCCTGAGGAGAAGAGCTTAACCCTAAACCGAAAGCGCCTTAGCTGCACAGAGGCACTCCCCTTCTTTTGTGTGTTTAGAAATATATTACTGTAGCTGTGGCCCCTTCCACAACTTGTGTTCAAGATACAGAATTGCTTGTAATCAGAAAGGAAGTGGTCCTTCCTCCAGGTCCTTCTACTATATCTGCCACACAGTGGCTTTCTTTGCCACTTGGGCTCTTCCTATTAGAAACATTTTACTTTTGGTAAGTTATCAAAGATCAACAGCCTTTCCTTCTAACTACCATTTAATAGTAGTTTTTTAATCTGCAGTTTATGTAACAAAGAAGATCAAGGACAGACAGAGGCACCGCGTTTCTTACCATTCTATTTCATTGGAACCTCATCTTGTCCAGTCCACATACTCGTATTGACTCGAGATTCATGCACCATCAAATCTAATGCATACCTCCATTTTCAAAACCTTGAAACGAAAAGAAGTATTTGTGGGTGAAAGTGCTCTTTTTGTAATTCGGCCAAAAAAGGTGTGTATTACAATTGCTGCCTGCTTAGAATTCCTTCTTTGAAAACAAAAGTGTTAGGACACAAAAGCTTCCAGCAATGGAAAAGAAAGCCTTGGGGCACATCTATGCTGCAGAATGAATCCACTTTAATTGTCTTGGTTCAATGGGGCTCTAGTTTTACACGGTCTTGAACTTTCTTCAAAAAAAGGTGGTTGCCTCACCAAACTACAAATTCCAGGGTCTCATAGCATTGAGCCATGGCCATTACATTAGAGATGAGGTCCTTAAAACAGCTCCTGAAGCAGCTTCCCCTTTTGCTTGGACTCAACACTAAGATGACCGTATGACACAAATCTAATGCACACCCTAATTTTGGAGAGGTCACTGAGCATTAGACTCGTGTAAATAGTGTATCTTGTGACTCAGGAAGTACCATAGGCTAATTATCTTTAAAGGGGTATGACTGAATATTTACTAAATCTTTCGCATTCCAATGTACACTAGTGCTCTTTGGTAACCACCAAGCATTTGATGGTCCCAGGTTCGACGTGGTTCTCATAGCTCTGTTTAAAAGACTTTAGCAGCACGTGATGTTGGAAGACTTTTACAGTTTAATAAGCTTTTTCCATGTTTTATGATAAAACCAATTAGGAAATGTTATTTATAACCCAGGAGCAAAAATTGTGTTATGTAGTGTAATGGATAAGGCTTTAAATCAGGATATGGTTCCTTGTGATTCTTTGGATGTTGTTGGAATTGTAGGCCTTAAAGCCCATCCATAGTGAAGGGCGATAGAGAGTTGCAGTCCATCATATGGAAGGCTACACGTTGCCCAAGCCAGTGAGTATCTATGACGGGTTTCAGTGTTGAGGGTTTCAGACATCAAGATTGGCTGTGAAAACTCATGAAGGGCCTGCCATTCTTTTCACTTGAGAGTAAAGCCTGTTGAACTTTAAAGTGGGGTTGCTACTGAAATTCATGTTTAGGATTGCAAAAATGGTCTTTCTCAGAAGTGGATGTTGGTTAAGCTCAAACAGCATTTCATATAAACATTATACAGACATGTAATAAGTATCTCCATTCTTTAATTCAATCTTGGAACATGGGTGATCCTAATATCACTGTTGGGTCTGAGCAAAACTGCTGGTTTTTGGTTTAGGTGTGGGCAGCAGATCTTACTGGAGATCTTTATCTGAAACTAAAATACAACCATATAACTCCTACTGCTTTCCAAAGATGAAGGGGGGATGAGAACAGCACTTGGGACAGAAGCTGGAAGACACACAAATTGTAACTGTATCGCAAACCTCGTTGGAAGTGTTAATCATTAGCTTGATGCATGCTGAAATGTAGATTTTATGGTTCTAAAGCATATTGCGTTGGTACTAAAATAAGCCATCAATGCCAGTCCACCCTCTATTCACGGCTAAATATTTAAAGGAGGTTATTTATAGCTTCTTTAATGAATTCTTGGCTAAACAAAATGAAATTATGTCCTAGAAAAGTTGGAGCTATTTTGTAACCAGAACAGTGCATCTATAAAATAGAGTGCTATGAATATGTATTTTAAATAACAAAGAGGGTGAGATCTAATCTAAATCTACTGGTTAATTAGAAAAAACACGTTCAGATCCTAGCTATTCTTTCACTCTGTAAATCCAGATGACTTGTATGAAGCCTAACCTCTGTTGGAGATCCCATTTCCACTGAACTCATGATCAAAGTCCATGGAATTGAACCTGCTACTTTTGATGACGGACAATCTCTAGTCCTGACTGCTTTGCTACCTGTAAGTAAGCATTTCAGGATGGACAGTCACAACACCAGTGTAATTCTCTATGCCAATAGTGATCTCCTTCACCATAGTATGGTTCCTTATATAGCCAAAAAGTCACCCTCCTTACAGAAGAAGGCATATCAGGCTTGGGTGAACCTCCAAGTGTACAAAAGAACGAAATGTCATGTACCAAAAACATGCAACTACAACGAGGACTGAGAATCTTGAGCCACAGAATGCTTCATACCTTCGGGGAAAAGGAAATGGCATGGGACATCCTCATGTGCTGCATCTTTAGCATCTTATGCTGCATCTTTAGCATTTTTATTATCAGCACAACAATGTAATCTATAATACTTTGTAACAAAATTTGAAAAAAATATGTTCCTGGTTTGAAAGTGTTATTTCCTGTTTAGTTGTGCGGTACTTACTTTGAAAGTTGAATTGGTTAAAACTCAATGAGATATTTATTGAAAAATTATAGCAAAATGTGCTGCAGGATGTTCCTCCCACAGAAACAGAGTTTTTGCAGTTTGATAAACTTTTCCACTTTTTTTATGATAGAACCAATTAGGTAATGACATTTATAACCCAGGAACAAAAAATGTGTTATATCATGTAATAGATGTTCCCTACTGGGACAACTTTAAATCTTTTCATTGGCAGCGTGTGTGTCAATGTTATTTGTCAAGGGATGCTGATTTTATTTTCGAGTGTTCCTTCTATCAACTTCCTTCTATCTGTTTCATTCAGTGTTCATATGCAGCAATGGAGAAGTCTCCTGAGCCGTGAACGTGTTGCTGGCCTGTTACTGATGTCTCACAAGCTTTCCTGATTTCATAGCTCTGCAGTCCCATCTTCTCAGGCCTGAGAGAGGTCTTCCCAATTCCTGGGACATTTTGGGATCCTTCTGGCGCCTTCCCATTAGAGCCAGTCAATCCCATAGCTAGTCTCAACACCTGAAGCCATGTTTTGTACTCAATGGTCGAGGTTCCGTTCTGTGTTTCATTATAGTTGAAGTTATCACCCAAATGTGGCATTTTTTTCAACAGGAGACCCAGCTCTAATGAAAGCACTGAGCTAAGTTCAGTTTTGATACAGAAAAACCCATGAGCTCTGAATGGGCTTAAAGGCACTTCTAAATACATGTATTTCTACACTAGGTTTTGGCTGGTGAGTCTTAGAATTCCAGTGAAATAAATGAAGGAGCTCCATCTAGGCAGAAATATGTCTGCCCCTTCTATTCAGCATTTGAACCAGTTGATGACTGGAGACTGAAATTATTATCCTTGGAAGCTTTCAACTGAAAGTGGGAGAAGCGTCTTTGGAAATATTCTTGCTGTAGGGAAAAAACAACAAGTGCCAGTGCGGCAAAGTGTTTCAAGTGTCAAATAGGATTTTGGAGGCCAGAGTTTGAATGTCCAACAAACCGTGTAATTCCAGAGGACAAATCCCGATATTAGTTTTAAAAGGAAGAATGGCAAACCTGGGAAAATTGTGCCAAGAAAACCATAGGAGAGGGTCATCATAAGTCAGAGTCCATTAGAAAGTGCATTAAAACAAGAAACAGCAAGTCAAACTAGCCTGAACCAGTCACAGATCCATTGGTCTATTTTTGTGGCTAGATATCATTTCTGTGATATCATCCTGGAATGTAAATGGACTTCTTTTTTTCTTCCCTCTTTCCTTCTTCTGAGGACTTGCTGTACTTTGTTTTGCTTTGTTTTTAATTAATGTCTTTAAAGACAGAAGAGCAGCAGATTCCCATACTTTTACGGAGGACTATTTAGAAAAGTGACCAATACATATTTAACATCTTTAAAAGTAAATAAATTGACTGTCTCAAACAGCTGTTTTAACTGTATTTTAACCATGATTTGTGCTCAAAATATGAGCATGGATTAGAAGGACTTGTGTGAGCGTGTGTTTGGTATGCAATATTTTTGTATTACAAATAGCTCTGTTCTAACCCACATTAACCCCATGATATGTGAATTTTGCCAGCTCCCACTGTGTCTTTTAAATCAAATCCAGCACATCACCAAGTGTGTTCTAATTTCTAAACAAACTCGTCTTCTAGTGGAAAGTCCTTTAATACTCTGCTGCAAATTAGACAATCTAAGATGAATGGAGTATCTTTGTTAATTATGGAGTTTAATTGATCAAAACTACCGGACAGGGTTTTATTTATAGCAATTTCACGCTGGATCGGATTCTATAATATTAACCAGCATTTGTTCCCCCCGAAGGTTAAGCTATGCATTTATTCAGATATCCAGATACTAACAAATCCTATATATGTAGGGCTACAGTGACAGGATATGTTTTGCTGGTTCTGATATTTGAAGACAGTTTTGCTCCTAGAAAAACTACATTTTATAACACTACATTTGATGTACTCTTGGCCTATACATTTCCTACTAATGGAAGAAGTTAAAAGTTTAGGAGTGGAAGAGATTTGAATTGGGAATATACTTGAGGAGAAGTGTAACCCATCCACGGACACTAAGGTCCTACTATGGATAACACACCCACACTCCATTCCCCCATCTGTGGATGATATTTGACAAACAAATGTTCTCATATAAGGTATAATAGCAACCTTGGAGGATGCCTTACATATGTGTTTCCCTCCAGGACTGGTGGGGAAAAACAGCATTCAGAAAATGAGATCCCTTCTTTTCTTGCAAAGATCCATATTGAAAGAAGTGTTCTTCCTTTCTACTTGATCATGAAAAGGTTACCAGATTTCCCCAACTAGAATAATCCCCAAAACGTCATGTTCGGAATCGTAATCCAAAGCAGAAACTGTCTTAAACTCAGAATACATTCCAGGCCCATTAAAAGGAACTAGGGTTCTTACAAAATATTCTTTAGTTGGATGCGCTTCTCAATTTTTTTGAGTTTAACTGACTCTTTAACTTCACATTTCTTGCACTGTTGTGTGCCTTCAAGTCATGTCTGAGTTACAGTAATCGTAAAGCAAAATTTTCACAGGGTTCTCCTAGAAAGATTTATTCGTAGCGAGTTTGTCATGGCCTTCCTTTGAGAATGAGAGCGAGACTTGCTTGAGGTCACTCAGTGAGTTTCAATGGCTGAGTGAAGAGTTGATGCATTGAGAGCCCAACACTCAAACCACACCATCAAGCTGGACCAGTTCCTTGCATTAGTTAGAGCAAAACTAAATGCTGGTCTCCCTTATTAACCAGCACATGCCCGTAGCTAAACATTGCCTAAGTCTTGAACTTCCCATTCCTTGCACTGGGAAGGAATGGGACGCCAAGGCAGACCTCCCCTCTTGATGCAGTCATTCTTGGAGCCAGGCTTTGCTTCTCGATCCCAATTCTTTAAGGAGCTTCCCTGCCTCCTTTGCCTCTCGGCCCTGCTGTTTGTATGTAATTAATTTTGCATGCCGGTAGGTAGCAGTGGTGAGCAGACGCCACAACAGAAAGCTGCCAGTCAGTGATGATAATTTATTATTCATTTCTGTTATAGGTGGGGTGTGCAGACAGTTACAGTAATAATTACTAAGACCAGAGTGTTTCCTAGGCAACGGGCTCTTTCCCCCCCTCATTCATGCTGTTGCGGAGAGTATGCCTGTAAAGCATGACATTGCTGTATTCTGAGGTTTGTTGCCCTCCTGCTGTTCCAGGTTTGAGGTTAGTTACAGCATCATAAGGAGCTCTCAAGCATAAAGAGCTCAGGCTGGGATTAAAGCCCAGAGAGAATGCTATCACCCGGTCTCTTCCTCTCCTGTTTCACTTTTAAGTAACAAGGTTATAAAAATGCAAATGCCATTTCTAGGTGGTTTATAACTAATATTGGTAAGGATTCCTTTAAGTTGGCAAACATCTCCCTCCCTCTTCTTTTGTTGTTTTGGGTTTTTTTTTGTTTTGAAGAGGGAGGGGTGGAGAGAGGCACAAAGCCATGTTCATTTTAGAAAATAAAAATTGCAAACAACATCTCCTCCCCACTACCTCCCCCCTCCATAACTAGTGGGTTGATCAAGCTGAAATGTTTAGCATTATAAATCAATGGGGAACTGCTCTGTGGAGCTAATTGTCAGTGGCATGTTCTTGTTGTTTATCCAGCCTTTTATGATAATGGTTCTTAAAGACTAAAGTAACACATTTCCTGCCAGCGGGAATAGGTTTCCAGCCCTAGATGCAAGAAGACGGCGATAGAAGCTGTTATAGGAAATCTATCAATGAATTGCAATATACTTTTTTATTTGGGCCTCTGTGTGTGTGTGTGTATGTGGGGGAGAAAGAGGGAGAAAGATTTTTCTTAGCATCTTATGATGATAAAACGAAATAGTCCTTTCTTCTATGTCAAGTAGAGAGAATCCATCCTCCGGTCTACTTTGGTGGGGGATTTTTGATCCCTTCCATTTGGAAAAGAAAGGGCACCAAAGCAAACTTCAGCTTTTGCAGAAAGATTATACCATGTTGGTCCATGGCCAGAGCCTCCTGCCATGAGATGAAGTATCCATTTCCTGGGAAGGTCTCGAGATATATGATTATTGCATTTAGATCTCTTCAAAAGGTTAATGGTGGCAAGGGCTGTGTGGGATAAATGTTGCTCCATCTTTAGCTCTCGCTGCATTATATCCTTACAGCCCTTGTTGTTTAAGAACATGGATGGCTCCAAAGAGTTCGGTACGGTGAGCTTGTATGCAATTAAGGCATTTCAGGGTGAAATAGCATCTTTAAATCATCACCAGACATCTTGATCCTTTCTGACCACACTAACCATATAGTTCACTAGAGTGTTGATACATCTTCAGTCTACGTTACCATTAATCCTCTTGTACAAGTGCATGAAAATGTACACTAAATCAGAACAATTGTTCACTCAGCTTTCCTATATCGCATCAGAACCATTCCTTTTTAAAGCAGCACTACTATCTCTCTTTGGTTTTGGTTGGCTTGATGACATTTCATTTTTGAGAGCACAGAGTGGTTGGCATGCTGTGCACAATGTGGCCCATTCCTAAACAAGTGTGGCACAAAATAGATACAGGTGTTGCACCGTGCTAGCATGGCATACCTGTGCCAGCAAATACTTGCACTGCCTTTTGGTAGTGTAGGATTGCAGCCATAGATTCAAATAAGCATGAGTCATGGAGAAGGTGAAGATAATAGAACTTGATGTCTACCAAGTTGGTTCATCACTGCTCCTTCTGCCTAACCAGACAGAAAGAAAAAGTGGCCCTCCAAAGCAGACTGTCTTCCCTTCTAGCTGAAGGAAAAATTAAACAAAAGGCTATTCACACAATTAAGCATTGCATGAAATAAAAAAAAATCCATTATTAAATATGCCATCTGCATTCAGGGAAAAGCTTCCAGTTTTTGCTCTTGGAAGCTTTCCGCTTCCCAAATATGGTCCTTACCTAATCTCATGAATCTGCTGGCATCATCCAGTTCTCTGAGCCACCTTTTGAGGGATTCCGCTTCTATTTCACAAACATCTGCAGGAAATAAAGTACAGGTCAAGGAACACAGAACTATGCAATCTGACCATCATCTATGTTGATGCCCACCATCAGCTCCATTGACTTTTTCTGTGGATCGACAACCCTTCATAAGAAAAGGGTTTCCTGCCCTTGTTTTAGACAACAACAATTTTGCCAATGGAACAATTCAGAAAAAAGAAGATTGAAAGGACATCTTCATTGTGTAAAATTAACTACTGTTGAACCTAATCCCCCCCCCCTTCTTCTCCCCCATTCCTTTCACCCTGTCTTGTTGATATTGTGAGCCAAGCGGCTGACACTGTCAAATTGACTATTTGATATTCTGGAAGGTTTTTTGGCTAAAGGCATTCAACAACCCAACAAATACTTGAATATGTTACATTGCTGTTTTACTATGTGTGACTGTCAGACATCAGCTCTGCTGCTTGAACCATGGCTGCATTCCTTTGTGATCAAAATGCCCCACATATACGGGTGTGGTACCAGACATCTGGCAGGGTAAGGTCACAGTGTAGCTCAGTGTAATGGTTCTTCACATGATGCCAAAGCAACCCAGGTCTCAGGATCCTTGTGTTTGTATTTATTTATTTGTTAACTTATGTAGAGACAGGAGGCTCCTCTGGTCCCTTTAACAGCTGTGTAGAAGAGGAAATTCCATCAGATGTTGCCGTCACACAACTAGGTAACAATCAACATCTTCTGAAATTCATTCCTCTGCACAACCATTAAAGGGACATGAGCTGGCTTCAGTTTACATTCAGGCAATCTTAGTCCCAAGATTTTTAGGGCTGTAAATGTTGGCACAAGCACCTTGAATTTAAACCAGAAGCATACTGGCAGCCACTGTCGTTCCTTAAGACCAGTGCATATCACTGCAAACCTTGTCTGAGCAGGTGTCCCCTCTCCCAGGTCTCCTAGGGAGTCCTTTGTGGTCCCCTAGTTGTCACCAGTTGCCTGCCACTGCTCTGGCAAGTCCTCTTGGTCATTTCCTTCTGTCCTGTCTCACCTCTCAAAATTCTTAAGGTCTTCTAGGCCATTTCCTCCTCTCCTTCCAAACCCACAGTTCTTATAGTCTTCTCGGCCATTTCCTCCTCTCCCTCCTAATTCCAAAGTTCTCAAAGTCTTCTTGGCCATTTCTTCCTCTTCTCTCCTAATCCTGAAGCTCTCAAAGTCTTCTCGGTCATGTTCTCCTCTCCCTCCTAATTCCAAAGTTCTCAAAGTCTTCTTGGCCATTTCTTCCTCTTCTCTCCTAATCCTGAAGCTCTCAAAGTCTTCTCGGTCATGTTCTCCTCTCCCTCCTAATTCCAAAGTTCTCAAAGTCTTCTTGGCCATTTCTTCCTCTTCTCTCCTAATCCTGAAGCTCTCAAAGTCTTCTCAGCCATGTTCTCCTCTCCCTCCTAATCCTCAAATTCTTAAAGTCTCCTTGGCCATTTTCTCCCCTGCCTCTCACCTCTCAAAGTCCTAGATGGATGGGAGCAAGCCACATATGGCAGTAGCCATCTGCCTTGGTATTTGCTGCCTCAGGAATCACTGCTTACATTCTTTGTGACTTTGTCTGCCGCATTGTTAATCTTTCCCATCATTCCCTCAACTTCTTCCCACATTTCTTTATTCATTCTTTAGTCCCACGTTTTCCCCTTAAACTCTTATCTCCTAGTTTCTCTTTCTTCCACCTTCTTCTGCTGTTCCTCTTGGATTGGAAATCAAGACAGTTTGCAGTTATTTAAAATGAGATGCACTTAAAATCACATTTTACAAGAGTTAAAAAGAATTCATTCTGCCAAAAATACATCAGGCCTTAGGGGTGCCATTAAGTCAGAAGTGACTTGAAGGCACACAACAACATATTATTTAAAAACGGTGGTTTTAAAAATCCATAATAATTACTTATCAAACATGAGGGATACAGCAAACCACCACACAAACATCACTACCACATAATATAAATATCAAAGGCCTGCTTGAACAAAAAGACCTTCACCTGCCAGTAGACAGAAAGCAGTGAGGAGGCCTACCGGTTTTCCATGGAAGGGAGCTCCACTAATACATGGGAAGTGGAGAACTAATACATCCTGCTCCTCTTTTTTGTAACAGTGTCTCAGCACAGATTTATTTATTTCATATGTATTATAATTTCCTTCTTCAGAGGCATTCACATGTTTTGCTAGAGTCTGTTACAACATAAGGTCCAGCATATTGTCCACGAAACAGCAAAAATGATCCTTTACCTTGAAAATAATCTCAGCTCCACAAGCTCTATGCCATATCAAAAGCGAGTATTCAAACTATTCTCATTTACATGAATTTGTTGGAAGAATTTCTGACAAAGATTCCTACAATATTTAACAAAATTTTTCATTTATTTCTTTGTTTTCCTGCCCCCCCCCCCCCCCAGTTCTGATGTTTCCTTTTTTTTAATAGGCACTGATGCTGGCTAATTCACACTAGTATAGCAAAAAAGATAATTTACTACATGGGTTACTAGTTCACATGGGCGTTACCATCAAGTATTAAAAAACCCAAATAAATAGAAAACAAGAAACGTTGTACAGGTTATAGACATTGCTGTTGGTACCTGTCTTATTCCTATCTGCCATATCCAAGGATTCTGTATCCACGGATCGAACCATCCACAGCTTAAAAAAATACTTTTTAATAATCCCAAAAAAGCAAACCTGGATTTTGCCATTCTATACAAGGAACATCAGTTTACTTTGTCACTATATACAATAAGACTCGAGTATCCACACATTTTGGTATCCGTGGGGTCTTGGGATCAAACCTCAGCAGATCCCAAGAGCCCACTGTATTGGCTATGGAGGAGGGAGCAAGCTTGCTTTCTGTTGCCCTGAAGACTAGGACGCAGAACAGTGGCTTCAAACTACAGGAAAGGAGATTCTACCTGAACATTAGGAAGAACTTCCTAACCGTGAGGGTTGTTCAGCAGTGGAACTCTCTGTTCCGGAGTGTGGTGGAGGCTCCTTCTTTGGAGACTTTTAAGCAGAGGCTGGATGGCCATCTGTCGGGGGTGCTTTGAATGCGATTTCCTGCTTCTTGGCAGAGAGTTGGACTGAATGGCCCACAAGGTCTCTTCCAGTTCTATGTTTCTGTGATTTGATGACTACATGCATATTCTTCAATCCCCAGATTTCTAGTGTTTGCACGAAAAACTCCAGTTATGGATTTGAAAATGCGATTTCCTCATCCAAAGGAAAGGGGCAGGCAAAGTTACAAAGGGAATGCAAGCACAGCAAACGTTATAGCTATGAATGCTCCACAGTGCTATTCAGTGTCTCATAATGCTAGAAATTTGGGGACTGGAGGGTCATTTAATTTGTGGAGAAGCGAATCCTTATGGGGGTATCCTTTCATTTTGCCCCCTTTCCCCACACGGCTACCTCTTTGAATGGCTATCTTTAAGAAGTCAGTTCAAACCAATAAGTGGATATAGAGAATTAAATCTGTTCTTCTTCCCTTGAAAGCTTTATTTGGATCGCAACTTTACTCCTCCGGCAAGAAAGCTGCTTTGGTATCATACAACTTCATTTGCTGCAGAGGAAGAAAGACATGAAGACAAATCCAGAACTGATAGGATTGGCTTAACATTCACTGATCAGTTTAAAAACCAAGATTTCTCCACTATCTTCCAGAATGTTATCCTTCTATCTGAAAT
This sequence comes from Anolis carolinensis, assembly GCF_035594765.1. NCBI lineage: Eukaryota > Metazoa > Chordata > Lepidosauria > Squamata > Anolidae > Anolis > Anolis carolinensis. Next base: position 15,479,418 of record NW_026943820.1, read on the forward strand.
CCTTTTTTTTTTTTTTAGCTTCCCCTGTTTTCTGCTTTGAGCAGAAATGTTGCAATGTGATATTAAGAGCCTGCTATACATCTTCCCACCCCAATTCCAAATCCCTTTTTTTCCTCCCTTCTCTTTTTGGCTAAAGGATTACGCTGCACCCTAGACAAAGGAAATATTTAAACTGTTAAATCTGAACAAAGATACAGTCTGCATATGACTTCTCTGAAGCCCTATAAAAATTCTTTAAAATTGCCTATTCACTCAAATTTACTGAGTGTAGCAAAAATGTCAAAGGCATAAAGTCAGAGAAGATTGAATAAAATAATGCAGAAAGACAGATTAGTCATGCACAGACCCACACAGCCTTTCACGGCACACAATACCACTTTTTATTACCGCTCTAACTTTACAAAGGCTATGCTCAATACATAGAGGATGATACATGGTCAGTCATGTAATCTGCCTTTGATTCGGAGACTCATTTATCTGGGCCCCTTTCACAAAGACATTGATGAGAGATTTCACTGTTTCCACGGCATTGTTTTATTTATCATATATAATGGTTTTGGGGGGGGGGGGAGATGAAGGGAGAGAGAAGAGTGGGGAGGAGGAATTATGTCATAGATCCCCAAATAAAGGAATGGAACACAAGAGGCTTCTTAATACAGTTCTTTCATTTAAAAAAAAAAGTTGGTGAAATAGATACATTGCCTGTTAGCTGGGGCCAGCTCTATTGTTAAGCGGGGTGAGCAGTCTTGCTTCCGGTGGAGCCATTATCACAACAAATCTATGGAAATCGACAGGCGAGGAGAGTCCAAGGTGGGAGGAATCACCACTTCTAATACTTTCTGGGTTCCTGCATGGCAAAATGAAATATATGTGTGTATAATTTTCAAAGTCTACCATGCTCTGCAACTTGTAACCATTGCCTGACTCCTCCTACTCTTCAGATTGTGTTGTCGAAAGCTTTCATGTCCAGAATCATTAGGTTGCTGTGAGTTTTCCAGGCTGTATGGCCATTCTCTCCTAATAGAATCCTAGAATCATAGAGGTGGACGAGACATCGTGGACCATCCAGTCCAACCCCCTGCCAAGAAGCAGGAAATCACATTCAGAACACCCCCAACAGATGGCCATCCAGCCTCTGCTTAAAAGCCTCCAAAGAAGGAGCCTCAACCACACTCAGAGGCAGAGAGTTCCACTGCTGAACAGCTCTCACAGTTAGGAAGTTCTTCCTAATGTTCAGGTGAAATCTCCTTTCCTGTAGAAAATGAGATGTTCTCTCCTGCCATAGATGTGGGTGAAGTGTCAGGAGAGAATGCTTCTGGAACATGGCCATATCTCCAAATTGCCCCCGCCCCTTTCATGCCAGTTGGAAGAAATAGCTGCATCTGATCCATGGCTCCCAGTCCCAGTTGCCTTTCCAAGGATTTGGAGTTCTTCTCCAGTTCATACCAAACACACATGCCCTTAAAGGCCTATGAAGCACCAGTGATACTGAGCTTTTAAAATTAATTCTCTTCCTGGACTCTAACTCCCAAAACCTCCCAAGTCCTGAGAACTGGAATCCAAAAACATAGTTTCTCCAAATTCTAGTTTTCATTGCTGGTGAGAGGAGAACCATAAGAGTGGATTTTCCTCTTCAGCCAAGGCATGGTGACAATCCCCTAGTGACCATAGGATTACAACCCCAAGTGACAGCAAATGATCAATTATTGAGTTTATTAATTATGGCATTTCTCCCCACTCTGTGAGTGGCAATATTATATGGATCGCCTGTTTTAGCACTACAAAGTCTAAAGTATGTCTGCTCTGATTGTTTTCCTTTCCTCCCGTCAGCCTGTTTTTTTTAAACCCCAAAAGAAGTTCAATGCTACTAAGTAGGAAAAGCACAATTTTCTACTTTGTTTACAACCCACACTTGCTCTCTTCCTTTCTTTTTAAATATAGAGCTGTCTGGAAATTACCTCTTTCCCTCCTCTGCTCTCTGCGCCATGTTTTAAATTTGAGCAATATTTTAATTATTTTTAGAGCGGTGTATTTATTATTTATGCATTCACAAAAGAAAAGCGACTATTTGTCAGTCACAGTTTTGTATCTTGCAAATTTAATAAAGAGCAGCCCTTAAGATAGAATTTCTGAGCCTGCCAAGATTGACAAAAGCCAGCTAATGCAGAAATGTCAACAGCAAACCTCATCGGCTACTCTCTGTGATGCCTTGCAATCAAGGGAAAGCTGAGGCTGCGAGTAAACAAAACAAGGCAACAAATGTATAGGGATGGGTGTGTATGTGCAGTCAAGGGAATCTATCACAGAGAGGAGCCCAACACTATCTCTGCTTCTGAGCAGGGAGGGAAAAGGGTGTGTCGTAAAAGGGAAAGCTCTTCTTTGAAACATACACAGTTTCCTTGCATTTAGAAAAGTAGCATGCCATGGAGAGCATTATGCTGAAATGCTTGTCTCTGCGAGTTGTGTTTTCTTGGTTGTTGTTGGATTTTTCCAACAACAGACAAAAAAATCTAACTATCAGAGACAAGCTTTTCCCTGATAGTTATGGAGATGCTCTTATGTTGGAAACAAAGAGCAATAGGACTTTGGCCAAACCTCAGTTATTAGATTTTTGACAATATGAGCTCTTCAACCATAGAAGAAATCGCTTAGCAAGATATTGGACTCAGCAATGTTGGAAGCTTTTCAAAGAAGATGGGATGACCATTTCTCAGGTGCTATATATTTTGATTTCTTGAATCAGTAGATAGTCAAGCTAGAGCTTTCTGATTGTTATCTGACTTCATTGGTTCTGATTAGTGGAAACTCTAAGGTGAACCTTTCATGGGATTTTCTTGGAAAGATTGGTTGTCATTGCCTTCCTCTGAGGCTGAAAGGGTACAATTTGGCCAAATTTGTCATTGGGTTTTCATGGCCAAGATGGGCTTCAATCTGTGACCTCCCAGTCCTAGGTCAACGTGGAAACCACAGCTCCACACTGGCTCTCAACAAGAGTCACATTTAATAATTTGTCAGTCTCATTGTTAGGGAAAAGGTGAGATGTTGGTGATGGTGGTGATGACGATGTTTGAGATCCTACATCACACTCTAATGTTTTGTAACCTTACAAATCTATGACTACATTGCAGAAGTGCAGCAACATGCTGGGAGTTAATTTTGAAGATGTGCATCTGAACACTAGCAATGTGCACCAGAATGTTGTGATGTGCCTGGGATACTTATGATGCACATAGGCACTCTCATTATGTTTTGGCATGTCCTAGCTAATGTTTGGAAATGCATTGGGAAGTGCTCAGATGTGCACTGGTGCCAATGGCACATCAGGCCATGATGTTACTCTACTAGTGACCATTGTGCAATTGATGTTCACATGCAACATCGTAAGTGAACCTAGGAAAGAACTGTTTGAAAGTAGATTGCACTGCCTCAAATTGTGGCTCCTTCTCTGGAAGATTTTAAATGGAGGCTGAATGGCCAAATTTGGGGTGTGCTTTGATTGTGTGTTCCTGCCTGACAGAATGGTGTTGGATTGGGCAGCCCTTGAGGTCTCTTCCAACTCTATGATGCTATGAATGCAGACTGTATGAAACCACTTGGCTTAGTTTTGCATATGCTTTAAGCCAATTATTGAGGCATGAATTCCAAGCAGAATGCCAGCCAGTATACAACTACTACTAATAGTGAAAAAGTAAACATCAACTTTCACCGCAGCTCGAAAAAGCAGTTTCACACTTAGAACTGCCCACAAACGCACATGCTCCTCCGAATACAAAACCGTATATGTGTGAATGAGCCCCAGCACACTTTATCCATATTTCAGCCCTGCTTTACTGTGTCCTGAGAAGTGCTGGAAAGCTATCCTTTGATAAATACGGTAAAGGGGAAATCTTAACCTTGCACTTAACAAAGAGGCCTATGATTTAATAGTGAAAGACTTTGTGGCAAAATGAAATATCTCTTTGTGTTTTTTTCCACCCCTCTTTTTCTTTTTAAAGGTAAGAAGGAACAATGCCAATGGAATTTTGATGACTTTGCTCTGCCCAGGAGACAAACATCTTTGAATAGTCTGTTGTGTTTGGCTTTGACGAGTCAGAGATCTGAATGGGACCATATTTAAAAAGTTGCACTAAAGGTTCTGAATAGGAAAAGAAACAGTTTTTTTCCCTTTCTCTCCAAGGGGACGGCTAATTAGATGGAAGTCTCCTCTTAATGTTCTCCAGGACTCTGTGTGTCACTGGCACTCATTCTGTCAATCCCAGGTCTCTCAGCAGGACAAGGAAAAGCTAAAACCAAAACTTTGTTTCAAGAGTAAGTGAGCACAATAGCAAGTCTCTGAAATATGGAAATTACTTCTTAGTTGAAAGGGCTGAGGGAATGAATCTCCCTCCTCATCGTCTGTCTGGCTCTGGAGAGTTTAACATTTTCACTCTGAGAGACCCCAGCAAGATTGTGCAACGTTTGAGAGCAAGTTACTATTTCACTTTTGAATGTTTTCACTGAAGACTGGACGTACTGAGATATTTCCCACAGTTTGTGCTCGGCCTGGAGTAGAGGTGGGAAAGTAACTTTTTAAAGTATTTGTTACAATTAAGTTCCAAGCCCTTCGGGTTCTTTGTTGCATTTAACTTCCCATTTTCCACAAAGTAACTCGAATTGTTCCATTGAATTACATGAGGGTTTTTTAAAAATTGGAACTATTAGCCATTTTAGTACAAAACACAATCTTATCCCAACAATCTTGGCAAAGTCCACACAGAGCAAAAGACAACAGCATTGTGAGCCAGCGCTTGAACTCTATTATATTTCTTGTCTACCATTCAGTGAGGTAATGGTCATATAACTATGAAGTAACTAGAAAGGTACAGTTGCACTGTGAAAGGACAACCATAATGTAATGTACTTGCACTATAATTACTGGGGATAGACAATAATTACAAGTAGTTAGGTATTTGTAACTAATTACTTTGAAGAGAGGAGTCTTCGATGGCACAATGGATTAAACTCTTGCTGACCAACAAGTCAGTGATTCGAATCAGGGGAGAGGAGGTGAGCTCCCTCTGTCGGCTCCAGCTCCTCATGTGGGGACATGAGAGAAACCTTCCACAGGATGGTAAAACGTCCAGGCGTCCCTGGGCAACGTCCTTGCAGACAGCCAATTTTCTCACACCAGAATTGACTTGCAGTTTCTCAAGTTGCTCCTGATACAAAAAAAAAACAACTTCCAAGAGCTTCCTAGTGCTCAAAAGAACATAAGCAGCCAAAGCAGTTGCATGTGGTATGAATGTTTCTAGGAGTTCCCACAAAATAGCATGAAACCTCCAAAGTTCCCATTAGTATTGTAATAAATGCCAGGGCCCTAATCAGGGAGCACATGTCGTGTGCATGAGCTGGGATCTCTATAGATAGAATGGCAGTAACATATAATGCAAAATATCTATTTTCCAGACTGTCTCTAAAAAGCAATGCAATTGACAATATGAAACACATAGGAGTCCAAATAGAGTGAATAATAATGTCAACAAGAATTAAAACCAAATCCGGAATGCTCTTTTAACCCCACAAGACCCGCTTCAACCAGGAGTGGGGAACTGGTGCCCCATCAGACGCTGGAAGACTCTACTGCTCATCAACAATAATTTACCCAAAACAGTAATGTCTACTATGATGAGGAACAGTGGGAGGTGCAGTCTAGCAACATCTGGAGAGTCACAGATCAAACATTCCCAATTTAGGTCAATATGGTTCTGCCTCCCACATACATTTCTCTCTTTCATTCTCTCAATCCCAAATACAGCTACAGCAGAGAATACACTTGGGTTCCACTAATTTACATCTTACCTTCATTTAATCTTCAACACACTTGAGAGCCAAAAAGTAACAGTTGAAGAACAATGAACTAATCCTTCTTCTTGTTGTGGACCTTCAAGTTATTTCTGTTTTATGATGTCCCTAATGTGAACCTAATGTGAATGTCCTTTGGAAAGATTTCTTCAGAGGGGGTCCACCATTGCCTTCTTCGGAGGCTGCAAAAATATTATCCATGCAAATTAATTGAGGCTTTTTTCTATGGTTAAGCAGGGATTCAAACCCTGGCCTCCAGAATCAACCTGTTACATCTCACCGAATCTCTCCTAAAACCTGCTTCTCCACATGATCCAAGGAACTGTCACCTGAGAAAGTATGACCAATTAATACTAAGCACCTATCCATCATAGTTCATGGCATCATGCTACATAATCAAAATTTTAGTAATTCTCATAATACCCCTCAAAGGTAGACTAATATTACAGATTAGTTGGAGGCTGAGACTGACAGAAACGGCTACTGATTGAGTTGGTATAGTTGCTAATATATTTATATAATATGTATTGCCTCTAAAGAGAAGCACCCAACTGCAAATGATACAAAAGCAGAATTAAAGCGAATCAACTGAGCTTCCCGATTCTCATTTAACATTTTTTTTAAAAAAAACTCCTTAATAAAAACTTCCAGCAATGATTTTGATCTTCTGCTTCACAAGAAATAATGACGTTTGCATTCCACCTGCAACCTCTTCTTTTCAAGATACTTGCTTGAATTTCCTTAGCTGCTGTTGCAAATGATGCTGCTTGATAGGATATACACTCATACTCATCTAAAAGTAAGTATGCCACTATATCATGCATTAACCATTCAGTACATTGAGACTGAGACTAGGCTAGAAATTTTGTTTTGGGAGAGCCATATAATGGGCAAAACCATAAATAATAGGCAGCGTTCTCGCCTGCAAATGCTTCCAGGGGTACCCAATCCATCTATTACAGGAGCATCTTGCTACATGCTTTCTAAATAAGCGCCTGGCTTCTGCTATGGCCTAAATTCTGCATGGTTTTTCTAAAATGGGGAAAGGTGAGTATCTCATAAACACTTTGATAGTTGGTGAGCTATTTCCAGCAATTTTGGTGATATTTCTGGTGGAGAGTACACTCATTTCTTGGCCGACGGCTGGGATCATCAGTGGCTTCCATATCAGTACAGTAGTTCTTTTATGTCAGAGTTTTAAGAGTTCTCCAAGATGCTGAAAGCATCCCCCCCCCCCCACACACAAACAGTACCTTGGATAGCTCCTTTAAAGTGTAGAGTAGTGGTTTGGCCTTCAACTCCCAGAAATCCTAACAGCTGGTAAACTGGCTGGGTTTTCTGTGAGTTGTAGGCCAAAACACCTGGGGACCCACAGGTTGAGGACCACTGATCTAGACTAAAACCCAGAGCAGATTGACTGTCCCAATGACAACAAAGCTTCCAGGTAAGCCAGCTCATATGTTAAAGCAGGGGTCCTCAAACGTTTAAAGCAGAGGGCCGGTCCACAATCCTGTAGTGCAAAACAACAACAACAACAACAACAACAACAACAACAAAAGAACAATACAATATTTAAAAATGAAAACAATTGTAACCAACATAAACCAATCAGGATTTCAATGGGAAGTGTGGGCCTGCTTCTGGCCAATGAGATAGTCAAGTTAATTAGGATTGTTGTTGTTGTGTGCCTTCAAGTCATTTCAGACTTTGGGCAAGCCTAAGTCTAAAATTATTTATTTATTCATTTACTACATTTATTTATTACATTTATATCCCGCCCTTCTCACCCCGAAGGGGACTCAGAGCAGATGTATGTACATACAATATATTATATTATTAGCATAGCACAATATTAGCATTATATATTACTATATTGAACTATACTACTATACTATCATATAATTAATATTATTATATGGTATTATTAGTATTATATTGTATAACATAATATTATTATCAATATTATATGTATATACAATATATTATATTATTTAAAGTGATATAAAAATATTATATTATAAAACTGAGGGCAGGGGCCAGGTAAATAACCTTGGGGGGCCGCATCTGGCCCCGGGCCTTAGTTTGGGAACCCCTGTGTTCAAGACTAAGATGCTGCCTTGCCCCAGTGAAAGGTAGATAATTACCAGCAGAAATATAATCTGCTTCCCATATTAGATTCCACTATACTTCAACGTTATACTGTTAAATGTGCATAACTGTCATGCCCAGGCAGCGGAGCACTAAGAACCAAACACGGAGGCCAAATATAATTATATATCTTTATTAAAGAAATATTATAGTAGAATAAAAACAAGTAGAAAATGTAGTCCAGCAATAGACCTTTCAGAGAAGGTCAAATATAGTCCAGAAATATATTGTCCAATATATAATATTAGAGTTCAAAGTTGTAATCCCAAAACCGAAACACACTCTACTTCCAAGCAGTAGAGTGGGGAAACGTCCAAAGTATTTCTAAAGTTCAGAGTAAGTCCAAAGCAAGAACTGGAGACAAGGCTAGATACTTGAAACAAGATCCAAGGCTGGAAACACGATGAGATAGTTCATGAAAACTTGACAAGGCAAGGCAAGGAAACTGGAGTTGCAGACTTAAAACACAGTCCACACTAGGCTGGAACCGAAGTTAATCCTGAAGCTGACTCCGCATGGATTCCTCGGTGCGGGGAACTTTTAAGGAAGTTCAATCTTCCTGCAGAGCAGGTGTCCAGAGCTTCCTTTCCCAAGGGAAAGAGAAGCGAAACCCATCTTCCTGCAGCTGCGTTCCTCCCTGCAAATTCCCAAGAGAAACTTAGCTAATTAACGTTCTGCCTGGCTGCTAATCTGGTGCTTTTCCTTGTTTGTTCTTTTTGACCCCGACTCGCAGCATAGGACTCTTTTCTCGCAAAGGGAGGAGAGGCGCTGGGAAAAGCTTGTTCAAGGTCCATTTTAATGGGTTCTTGGCAAGAATGGTCAACAACCGGCATCTGGAATGACTCCGTCTCCTGCTGAGACGGCAAAAAACCCATGTTGCCATCTTCATTATCCATGATGGTGCTAGGGTCAGAACTCTGAGGCCCATGAGACATCACACTATCCCTCCCCTCAAGCCCCCTCTCCTCAAAGGCCCCACCTCGAGATCAGCGGGGAAGGGTAAGCCCGGTGAAAGCGGCGGACTAAGTCAGGGGCATGCACTGTGGAAGCATCTTCCCAGGAGTGTTCTTCAGGTCCGTAGCCCACCCAATCAATCAAATATTGAAGAAGGCGGCGATGCAGGCGAGAATCCAAAATGTCCTGGACCTCGAATTCCTCCTCTCCGTCCACCATTGCAGGGGGCGGAGGTGGGCGTCTCACATCTGGACGAACACCATCCACCGGAAGGAGGAGGGAACGATGGAACACCGGATGGACGCGCATGGAACGCGGAAATTGGAGTTTGAAAGTCACGGGGTTAAGTTGAGCCACCACTGGGTAGGGACCAATGAATCTGGCATCTAACTTCCGGCAGGGGCGTTGGGAGGGCAGGTAGCGAGTGGATAACCACACCCGATCTCCTACCTTAATCTCGGGGCCAAGCTGGCGATGGCTGTCAGCATGACGTTTGTAGTCCTCCTTGGCTTGATCGAGTTGCTGGTGTAGCAAATCCTGCACTGCCTTGAGTTCCTGAAGCCAATTCTCTGCTGCAGGAACTTCCGAAGTCTCCACGACGGGAGGGAAGAAGCGGGGGTGGAAACCGTAGTTTGCAAAGAACGGGGCTTCCTTGGTTGAATTTTGGACACCATTGTTAAAGGCAAACTCCGAGAGAGGTAACAGGGCCGCCCAATTATCCTGTTGGTAGTTGACATAACAACGGAGATATTGTTCTAGAGTGGCATTGGTACGCTCAGTCTGCCCATCCGTTTGAGGGTGATGGGCTGAGGATAAACGTGAGTCAATGCCCAATAGTTTTTGAAGAGCTTTCCAAAAGCGAGAGGTGAATTGAGTTCCCCGGTCTGTGACCAAACTCTTGGGCAGGCCATGTAATCGGAATACATGTTGAAGGAATAGGTCTGCGGTCTCCTTGGCTGTAGGAAGCCCCTCACAGGGGATAAAATGGGCCATCTTGGTGAACAGGTCCACCACTACTAGGATCGTGGTAAATCCGAGAGACTGTGGCAGGTCTGTAATAAAGTCTGCGGAGATTATCTCCCACGGGCGAGATGGTGTGGGAAGGGGGTGCAAAAGTCCTGCAGGCCTTTCCCTTCGTGTCTTGGAACGTTGACATGTTGGACAGGTGTTGACATAGTTCTCCACAACTTTACGGATTCTGGGCCACCAGAAATCTCGTAAGATCAAATGTATAGTTTTAAACAGTCCGAAATGCCCAGCAGGCTTGCTGTTATGACACAATTTGAGGGCTTTCTCTCTCTCAGGCCCCGGAGGAATATAGACGTGGTTTCTGTAGCACAGTAGACTGTTTTTTAGTGAAAATGGGAATTGTAGTCCCTGTCGGATCTGTTCTTGGGCCCAAGTATCTGCCTGCTGACTGGCCTTGATTTCTCGAGTAAAAGGGGAGTCTGCGGTAGATGAAGTTGGCTTAACTGGAGTAGATTTGGTATTCCCCACAGTGAGTGTGGCAAAGTTTTCTGGTTGTAGCAAATGGGTCTCTGGGATGTCCTTACAACCTGCTGCATACTCCGGCTTCCGTGATAGGGTGTCTGCTTGTTTGGTCTGGGCAGGAGTCACATAGTGGATCCGGAAATCAAAACGCTCAAAGAACAAAGCCCAGCGCTGCTGCCTTTGGTTTAACTTCCGTGCAGTCCTTAAGTGCTCCAAATTTCGATGATCAGTATGAACTTCTATAGGGAAATTAGCTCCTTCTAGCCAATGCCTCCATGTTTCAAAGGCTGTCTTTATGGCTAAGAGTTCTTTTTCCCAGATGGTATAGTTTCTCTCCGGAGCTGTTAGCTGGCGGGAATAATAAGCACATGGATGGAGATGTTCTCCCACTGGTTGCATTAACACCGCTCCCACAGCCACATCCGAAGCGTCTGCCTGAACTATAAAAGGGGTCTTGGGGTCAGGATGCTGCAGAATTGGCTGGGTCGTGAACAACTGTTTCAGTCTCTGGAATCCTTCCTCTGCCTGCTCAGTCCAGTGGAAAGATTGCTTTCCCCGGATGCAGCTGGTGATAGGATCAGTCCAGCAGGCAAAATCTGGGATGAACTTTCGATAGTAGTTCACGAACCCCAAGAAGCGTTGTACTTCTTTTTTGTTGGATGGCGCCCGCCATTCCAATACGACCGTTACCTTTGCCGGGTCCATGGATAGCCCCAGTGGTGAGACGCGGTATCCCAAGAAGTCTACTTCTTGCAAATCAAAAGCGCACTTTTCCAGCTTAGCATAAAGCCCATGGTCCCGTAATTGCTGTAGTACCAGTCTGACGTGCTGGTCATGTTCTTCTTGGGATTTCGAGTACACTAAAAAATCATCCTAGTACACCAGCAGAAAACGGTCTAGATAATCTTGGAAGATATCATTGACAAAATGTTGGAATGTGGCGGGGGCGTTGGACAAACCGAAGGTCATGACTAGGGACGCGTATAATCCGTATTTGGTCTGAAAAGCGGTTTTCCATTTGTCCCCTTCCCTCATACAGATCAAGTTATAGGCCCCACGAAGGTCTAGTTTGGTGAAGACTTTTGCTCCTCGGAGTCGGTCTAATAAATCCGAGATCAATGGCAATGGGTAACGATTCCGTTTCGTGATGTTGTTCAGAGCCCGATAGTCCACACAGAGGCGCAGTTCCCCTGACTTCTTTTTTACAAACAGTACAGGAGAGGCAGCCGGGGATTGAGAGGGTCTGATGAACCCCTTGCGGAGGTTTGTCTCTAAGTACTCCCTGAGAGCTTAGGGAGCTCGGACAGGGAGTAGAGGTGTCCTCGAGGAATTGGGGCCCCCTCTACAAGGTCGATGGCGCAATCATAGGGTCTGTGCGGAGGTAGTTTCTCGGCTTCTTTCTCGTTGAACACATCCCAAAAATCCAAATATTTCTTGGGCAAGGTGATGATGGGCTCTGAGTCCGTGGTATGACAGATCTTGGCTACTAGACAGTGGTTGTGGCAATACTTTGAAGCAAACTGGAGTTCTCTTCGGGACCAAGAAATGTTTGGGTCATGGAGTGTTAGCCAGGGAATCCCCAAGATCACGGGGAAATGAGGAACCTCAGTGACAAAAAAGGAGATCTCCTCCAAATGCTCCCTAATCCACATTCGAGTGGGCTCGGTCCATTGGCTAACTGGCCCTGTCTTCAGCGGCTGACCATCGATGGCCTGCACCACCCGGGCATTCTTGAAATCATGATATTGCAACCCCAACGAATTAGCATAGTCTCTGTCGATGAAGTTGTTGGTCGCTCCGGAGTCTATCATGGCATGAATCATGACGGGCCCCTTTTTGACTGACCACAGCGTGACCACCAAAAGGAATAGGAACCCTGTTTGCGGCTCTTAGGTGGAGGCATTGACCGGGTTGGCGAGCCCTTCTACACCCGGTCGTTCCCTTCCCCCGCCGGCTTCGCTTCGACTGCCTCAGCGGCCTCCGCATTCACGGAGGACGCCGCCGCCAAACGGGTGGGAACCCGCTTCTTTGCTGGGCACTCTTTGGCTAAATGTCCCCCATTACCGCAGTACCAACACAGGTTCAGACGCTGTCGTCGAGCCTTCTACGCAATATCCAGCTTGGGTCGCACGTGGCCCAGTTGCATCGGCTCATCCTCACTCCCCATGGGAGTGGAGGCTGGTTGCGGGGGTCTCCAAACCAGCCGAGGCTGGGGATAGGCAGTGGAAGGGGTTTTTATCCCGGGCCTTCCACTCTGGCCCCGGACCCATTGTCTCTTGTTGGCGAGCAGGACTTCTGCCCATAAACAGTGGGCGATAAGTCTCTCAAGGGTCTCTGGGGGGTCCACCTTGGAGATTTCTTCCTGCATTTCATGATTAAGACCCTCACGAAACTGGCCCTTAAGGGCTATATCATTCCAGCCTGTATTTTGAACCAGTACACGGAACTCGGCTATGTACTGCGACAGCGGTCTGTCCCCTTGGAATAGGTGCCGGAGCTTGTGGCCAGCCGCTTCTTGATCGTCTTCAATTCCCCAAGTGTTCCGGAGATGGTTCAAGAACTGCTGTGCAGAGGCTAGGTACACGGATCCTGCATCATATAGCGCCGTCGCCCAGGTGGCCGCAGGTCCATCCAAAAGACTGTAGATCCAAGCCACCTTAAGGTCCTCCTGTGGAAACTGTGTGTGGCGGGCTTCTAGGTACGCCATACACTGGCGGCGGAATACGTGGACCTTGGAGGCTTCTCCGGAGAGCTTGGTTGGCAATGCCAGAGCTGGGAGCTGAACCCCGCGTTCCTTTAAGCCGTGAATCTCTCCCTCCTGCTCCCAGATCTTGTCTCGAATCCTGGTGAATTCTTCTTGGGAAATGGTGAAACTGGGCACGGGGGGGGGGGGGGCGGTCGGCACACTGCCTGATCAGTCATATTGGCCTTCGGTTACTTAGTGCTTTAGGTGGCGGAGTCAAACTGTCACGCCCAGGCAGCGGAGCACTAAGAACCAAACACGGAGGCCAAATATAATTATATATCTTTATTAAAGAAATATTATAGTAGAATAAAAACAAGTAGAAAATGTAGTCCAGCAATAGACCTTTCAGAGAAGGTCAAATATAGTCCAGAAATATATTGTCCAATATATAATATTAGAGTTCAAAGTTGTAATCCCAAAACCAAAACACACTCTACTTCCAAGCAGTAGAGTGGGGAAACGTCCAAAGTATTTCTAAAGTTCAGAGTAAGTCCAAAGCAAGAACTGGAGACAAGGCTAGATACTTGAAACAAGATCCAAGGCTGGAAACACGACGAGATAGTTCATGAAAACTTGACAAGGCAAGGCAAGGCAAGGAAACTGGAGTTGCAGACTTAAAACGCAGTCCACACTAGGCTGGAACCGAAGTTAATCCTGAAGCTGATCTGTTGACTCCGCACGGATTCCTCGGTGCGGGGAACTTTTAAGGAAGTTCAATCTTCCTGTAGAGCAGGTGTCCACAGCTTCCTTTCCCAAGGGAAAGAGAAGCGAAACCCATCTTCCTGCAGCTGCGTTCCTCCCTGCAAATTCCCAAGGGAAACTTAGCTAATTAACGTTCTGCCTGGCTGCTAATCTGGTGCTTTTCCTTGTTTGTTCTTTTTGACCCCGACTCGCAGCATAGGACTCTTTTCTCGCAAAGGGAGGAGAGGCGCTGGGAAAAGCTTGTTCAAGGTCCATTTTAATGGGTTCTTGGCAAGAATGGTCAACAACCGGCATCTGGAATGACTCCGTCTCCTGCTGAGACGGCAAAAAACCCATGCTGTCATCTTTATTATCCATGATGGCGCTAGGGTCAGAACTCTGAGGCCCATGAGACATCACAATAACTTTCATTCCCAATAAACAAAACAGATTATCCTACATCAACATTGTTTCAGAACTGGAAAAAGTGGGATTATATCATTTTAAGGGCCCAGTGGAAGGTAAGGCACAAGATGGCCTATCTTCCAATTGCTCCTGTTTAGCAGTCTTCATTAATTCTTGTCTCACCTTTTCAGTTGCTTTTAAAGTTTCTCAGTATTCCCCCCTTTTTTTTTTACTATATCATCACCTTTCTTCAGTTGCTATTAAATGAATTCAATGTATTTTGACTCTTACCTTTCTCTATCCCCCTGAGCAAAAACAAACCGCTCCAACCTCCCCTGGTTTGTGTGTTTTCCCCTTTTGCCATCTTGACCACATTTTGACATTGCTTGGCCACAAGTGTCCCAGTTTTTGTCAGTAAAATAGCAGAGGGCATAAGAAAGGGCCGTTAATGTGCTTATGCTTTGTGCTAACATGACATGGAGCTGATGTCTGGTGCAAATTTTCTGGGAGAATAGCTCTAAATTTAATATTTTACTTTCAGTCAAAAGAGTTAATTTGTTTCTCTTTGGTGCATTACAACTTATTTTGGCTCACGTATAAATAGCCAGTGGAAAACAATCAGTTGTTCAGTGCTAAACTTATTTTCCTGGCTTGAGTCGGAGTGGGGCTAGGAAATTATGCCTAGAAATAACAGCTGGACAGTTTTAGACCTTGGTTTTAAATAGTATAATGATTCCAAACACACACACTTTGCTAGACAGTCACAATTATTATTTTAATTATGGAGCATCCTATCAGCCTTTTCTCACACCCCTCCCTTTTCTAAACACTATTCCATGCTTTATAGCTCTGTTATATTTTGACTCCTTGATATTGTGTAGCAGAGCCAAACATTTTACTAACAATCAGAGCCAGCTAACACCTCCCAACAAAGGATCCCCCCAGGCAGGATGCAGTCAGTCTTTGAAGCTGCAAGGCTTTTCAATGCCAATAAAGCCTGCCAATTGCAACATTCACACTTGCCTCAAACAGACAAGAGTTCTTTCTTCCACCCTGGAGATTCCACAGATATATAAACCCCACTTGCTTAGTTTCCAACAGACCTCACAACCTCTGAGGATGCCTGCCACAGATGCGGGCAAAACGTTAAGAGAGAATGCTTCTGGAACATGGCCACACAGCCCAGAAAACTCAGAGCAACCCAGTGATTCCATCCATGAAAGCCTTCGACAACACAGTTTGCTAACTAAAAAGAAAAAAAGTACTCCGAACATGTACATTTTTGTAACTTTAAACTCACTTAAAGTATAGCACCATCATAAATGCAGGAATCAATTGGAGTTTGCTTCTTCTGCTATGATGATATACACATTTACAAGGGGATAAGTACCCTCTTTGTTGTAGAAAAGGATAATATCATTTTTAAGCGAAATAATAAAATGAGCATCTGTAACCATGTTCTTGCCCAGAAGGATGCACCCTGACTATATAGTCTTTTATAAAATATGAAATTATGTGGTATGGGACATCATCCTCATGCTTTTCTTTGCAGTTACCTGAATCCTCGGCTTCATCTCAGAGCTTTTGGGGTCTTCTGGGATGTAAAGCCTGACTGTATCACTGTCGGGATGAAAGATACCATTCTATAAATGGTGCTTCTAAATAAAAATCATTCATTAAGCCAACATATAGAACCATATGTTCGGAAGTATGGCTGCAGTGACTGAATGCATGTGCTCCAGTATGGATTTGATAGCGTCACGCATCTGCAGCTGAGCTTGCATTGAAAGGGGGGGGGGGGGGGGGTAAAAACAGGCCGACTGAAATGGAAACTTTTGTTACTTATAATGTTAATGAAACCAGTTTATCAGGCAGTGCAGAGGAAGTGGAATATTTAGTGCCGTTTAATGTCTAATCATCAGCATTTCTTTGAATAAATCACATTATATTGTCTAAAACCTGAAAAGACTATGCTTGCAACACTTTTAATAAAGATTAGGAGTTTTTTTTTATTATTAAAAGGACACCCCTTCTGTCATCTCTGGCACTTCATGCCTATTGCAGAATTTATATTTGGCACTTCCTGGGGCAATGGCTTTATTCTGAATTCTTGCTGTTGAAACAAAGCAGGTCTTGAGTATTGTCAGAGGTTTTGCCCTGAAGGTGGCAATAGGCTGATCTAGACTCAGACTTGCTCTGTATTTTTTAAATCAGAACTTGGAAATGTTACTTTATGGATTACAGCTTCCCAAAACATTCACCAATATGAGTAATTACTGGGGAATTCTGGGAGCTGTAGTCCCCAAAGTAGCTGTTCTATGATCAAGTCTGGCTGTCCAGCTTTTACCCCTCACGCCTTTCTACTTTGGATTTAATGCTTTCTTTTTTTATTTTATTAATCTTTATTGAAAATTTTCATACAATATGATAAAATGGATAGATGGTGGATAAAGAAAAATAGAGAAGTGGAGGGGAAAAAGAAAAAAGAAAAAAAGAGAAAACAAAGAAAAGACAGGAAAAAAAAATAAGAGAAAGGTGGGATAGAAAAAAAATTAAAAAATTAAAAAAAGAAAGGAAAAAAAAATAAAGTTAAAAACATCTTGGACTTCCCAGCTTTCCTGGTGGGATGTTTTCCCTTTGTTCCCTTCTTCTTTCCTCATCTTCATTCATTTTTTCTTTCTTCTTAATGTGTTGGTGTGTTCTTTCTTACTGTCTGTTTCTGCCTATCTACTTATCTATATATTTTATATGTCTCTATTTACCTGGAATAGTGTTCTATTATCTTTTTCCTTTGTTTAATATCATATATGCTTATTTACTTATTTCATTTTTTCTCTCCTTTCTATTTATATAGTTGTCTACTTGTTGCCAGTTTGTCTCCTTTCGTGGTTTTCCCTGCTGTTTAGCCAGTAAAAAAGTTAACCTGTCTGAATTTTTTATCTCTGCAACTTTGATTAACCATTCTGTTTCACTGGGAATTTCTTTCTGTCTCCAGTATCTTCCATAGGTAATTCTGGCCGCTGTTGTTAAAAAAAGTCACTATTTTTTCTTCGTTTGAGCCTGGGGGGAGGTTAGAGAATCCTAATAGATATGTTTCAGGTAGTTTGTTGAGTCTTTTCCCTAAGATCTTTATTACACTTTGATGTATACTAGACCAAAATTCTTTAGCTTTCCTGCATTTCCACCATATGTGGAAATACGTGCCCTCTTCCTCACCGCACTTCCAACATTTTGTATTCATACTTTTATTTATCAAGCCTAATTTTTTTAATTTAATGCTTTCTTAAAGCTGTTTCTACTTTCTACTCTAGAGAAGAGGTAACTAACTAGGTGGTAGTAGTTTTCTGAGAATGAGGCTTTCCTTTTTGTTTGCTGGGATTACTATTAATAATAATTATTATTATCTTTTAAAAGTATTTTCTGAAGGAGAGTAGGAGAAAAAGAAGCTTAAAGGGTGACTCCCCAGGCCCCCAAACCAGTGTTTCTCAACCTGTGAGACCCCAGGTGTTTTGGCCTACAACTCCCAGAAATCCCAGCCAGTTTACCAACTGTTAGGATTTCTGGGAGTTGAAGCCCAAAATATCTGGGGACCTACAGGTTGAGAACCACTGCCCTAAATGCATGCACTTCACCCACCCGACCCGGTTGTTCCCAACTCCCAGACAGTCTCACTAAATAAAAAGATTTAATAAATGAAGGAAAATTTTAAAAAATTCAAGAGAGAGGCCAAGCCAAAAAATACACTGAAGACAGACATAACTGTGATGCCGAACAAGGGAGTGGGAGCCATGATTGGCTGCCACGTGGTCCCTTTACAGACAGGAAAACATGATGGCTGGGCCCTTGCCTTTATGGCCACCAGTCAGAGCCGAAGAAGCTGGTTCACTCAAAGTAAAATGGCTAAAACGGATCTAGTAGGCACTTTGTACAGTTTATGCATGAATACGCATGTGGCCATGCAGCTTCAGATTGTGGTCAAGATAACTGAAGTTATGAATGAGGAATAGCAGTTTGAAGGAATGGGTTTGTTGTTGATTGGCCTGCTTAGAAGTCCCATCCAGAGCAGCCCCAAAAGGACAAACATACACCTCATTTCCAATTATATTATGCATATATACATCACCAGCAGGTTTCCAACCAATAAGAGCAATATAGTGGGAAAGACTTTGGTCCACTGATCTACCAATCAATCCTCTTTGCTTCTTGTTGATGTGCAACTCTAAGGGCCACTGTTCTCCTTGTTATTTTGTTAAGCTAAAGTTGGGTAAGGAGAGCTTCAAAGGACTCGCCTCTAACATCTCTTCCAATAAACTTTTCTCCATAAATTATGACCTGGCAAATTAAATTAACTCTAATATATCTGTTGTTTTCTTATATCTGTATCCACTGTATATTTGCAAACATGCCAATGCTACAAAAGAAGGCTAATGCCCAGGAATATGGAGGCAAGGTACTGCTAATGACAAGGTAGAACTAGCAATCATGATGGAGACCTTGCATGACATGCCAGAAGGCATGTAAACCATCACGTCAGAGGCAAAACCATCATATTTTTTGAAATAGTGTTTTTTTACGTTGTTCATAAAGGAACTTGTGGGTATGTGTGTGAATTTTAGCCCATGCACTAACTAAAGCAAATTTTCTGCATCATCCCTCCATACCCTGAAAATATTACACTTTTGGTCAAGGGACCCTGATGAGTGGGGTCAAATACGTTGCTATTAAGTAATACAAATACCCAAATTTTAGGTGTTGTTGTTATTGGTGTTATTATTATTAGTGCTTTACAAGTAAAAGAACAACAAAGCAATTCCTTGCCTTCACCTTTTTCAATCTAATTAAGACATGACATAAAGAGGAAAGGGAATGGCAGTGTGGGAGGAGATTTATTAATTATTTTCTTTATTAACATTTGATTCATAGTGATAAGGCTGAGGAGAACTCTTGATGAAGTTTCTGTCTTAATTTACCAGGGAGACCTGCTTAACTTTTGGTATGCTGCACCTAAAGTAGATGTGTTGCAGAAAAATATTATGGGCTCTTAAGAGGACATGACCATAGATTGACAAAAAACCTACAGAGCCTTTCCTTGAATGCAGTCATTTTGCCAATAGATTGCAGATCCTAGTTTCAAGCTCTTGTTGGGGAAAACTTCTAAAAATACAGCAGAGCATAAAAAAAAACCAAACAAACAGGATACTTTTAGTTGAGAATTCAGCTCACAGCAAGCAGAGCGTGAAATGTTGTGGCCGGAAAAGAATTTAGAGCTTAGGAGGCAAAGAATTCAGTCTTTAAAATTACAAAAAGGTTTATTTACAAAAATAATAACAACATTTCTTAATAGTAAAGAACTGGATCTGAGCTACTCTCTAACATTCCATCAATTCTTGGGTTCAAAAGAGAGGGAAAAATCTCCAAGGACTACATCTCTCCTGACACACACAAGCAGAGTGGTCTCAATACTAAGATGTAAAAAATAGAAGTCTGAAACAAAGGCATGTACCTCAAAAATATCCATTTCATATAACCAATCAGAATGAGAGCAGAAAGGGAACACATAGATACATTCCCAAGCTAACTAACTGTTCCTCCTTGAGGACTGCAGACTTGGGTAGTGTGGGGTTGAATTCCAACAGCTCTAATGATGTTCTTTCTAAGAATAAGCATCAAAGAAAGGAAGAGAGCATACTAGCGTCATCCCTTCATCATTGCTTCCCTCAAGAATGCTTTAAAAAAAAAAAAGAGGAGAGCCTCTACTATGTGTGGTGGCTCTCCACATGATTCAGAATCTCAGAAAAAAATATTTTTGTGGAGATGTTCTTTCATTTAGGGGACTACAAAGGGATGGAAGTACATATTTGCCTCCTCACATGCTTATTTTTTGAAAAATGAGAATAAGGTTGGTGTATCTGTCTTTCTCCCTCCTTCCCTTCCTTCCTTTTGTCCATCTTTCCTTCTCTCCACTGAAATCCTAAGTATCTGGTCCATACCACAATGTTTGACAAGTCTATCTCAGGGCTTGCAGCACAAAGTCAAGTTGCTGTTGACAGTTTATCTCATTTTTCAAACATACAAAAATTAGCCTAGCTCCATTTGATGCTCTTTCTGTTGCCCACAGCTGTCTGGCTCACCGTAACATTTAAGTGAACTGCAATGAACCTATAAGTCATCATAAATGAAAATGATGGCAGTCGTCTTCAGGTCCTTTGATTAATGGAAATATGGGCAGTTGGACACAGACTAGATGGTTATAAATGCTGCTGTCGGAGGAAAATAATTATTGTATTAATAAGGAAGCGGTGAGAAACCAGACCTGGAGGGGGAAAAATATTTTTGTGTTGCCTGCTTGTTTTGTGTGTGTCTGTCTGCATGTTTTCTTGGAGCATTTCTTTTCCCAGATAATCTGATGCACATTTTAAACACAATTATCGGATGGCAGCTTGGGCTCACGTTCAGCTAAAATTGATTTTTAAAATTGGCTTAATACTAGCTCTAGCCAGATCTTGAGGATTTACTAGGTTGATGATCCTTTACCTATTTACCTCCAAGTAAGCTCCATTACAGGATTGCATTGTAAGGTGTCAATCCTGTATCAGGGTGAAATCCTAAGCAATCCAGGTCTCTGTAGAAATAAGTCCCATTTGGGGGGAGGGAGTCTTACTACAGATGCAGATAATTTTAAATTAGTTAAATTAGTTAAATTAGTTAGGGGGAAATGTGGGGTGGTGAAAGAACAGTACCGAGGGGAGCAGAAACCCTGGAATATCTTATTATACCTGAAACACTATTCTGATACGTACTAAATATTATGACTGCCACAAGCCCCACAATAATTGATTCACCCACACAGCCATTTAGTCTGTGAGCTGTTCGTTTTACAAATTCTACAATCTTTTAGAAATTCTTTCAGTGGAGAAGATTGCTGCTTGGCTTCAGATTCATTATGGTGATTGAATCCTCTTCAATAGAGAACTGTTTAAAAGGAGCACATCCATGTGTGTCTCACTCAGCGCGAAGGCACATAGGTTAAAAGCTTGTCTGTGTGGCATAATTCACGGCTGCTATGCCAAACAATCACTTTTTATTGTGACCTTCGTAAGATACAAAAAGGCAACAGAACGAAGCTAGCCTAGTTAGATATAGTGCTCTCTCTCTCTCTCTCTCTCTCTCTCTCTCTCTCTCTCTATATATATATATATATATATATAGGCATAGTTCATGCTATCCAAGAATCTCCAGCTCCTGGAATTCCTAATTAAATAACCAATTAATAATGCAGAATACAAAGAGCTTCTCCCCCTCCTTTCAAATGCAAAATGATAATTAATCTGTGTTCCAAATAATAATAATAAAAAAAATCCCACCAGCCGAACCTCTGCCTGTCTTGATACGGTAGAGCGGGGGGAGAGGAAATGTAGACTAGGTATTTAAATATTCTGGCACACCTGAACCTTGGCCATCCGTCATTGTTATGACTTAAAACATCGCTGACTAAATTAGGTTTTGTTTGTATAGAGCTGTGAGAGTCAGATGGCTTGAATGACAAAATTAGAACATGCTCAAATCAGTGAAACAAAACTGCATGAAAGGAGAAGATGCGAGGAAGGAGGAGGAGGGCTGCCAGTGTTTTGCTGAAATCCTTCTGTGTTGTGTTGTGTTGATTGTGTCCGTGTGTTTATTTTCCTCCTGTTCTCCACAAATATAACTGGAACAATAGAACACCAAGGCCCCTTCCGCACAGCTGACTAAAATCACACATTTTCTGTTTTGAACTGGAATATATGGCAGTGTGGACTCAGATAACCAAGTTGTGGGATTTTCTGCCTTGATATTCTGGGATATAGGGCTGTGTGGCTGTTTTTATAGTGAGATGAGAAGGCCCATTTTAATATGCACATCTCTTTTCTATTGCACTTAAAGGATTTTAAAAAAATCTTTAGCATTTAACAAAGCACCAACCCTGTTTTGTTAAAAGGGCATCAGAGCGACACAAAAGAATATTCGAATCCTCAAGCTAAACAGAGCACCAAATCATGTCTAAATGAGAAATTTCATTTCAGTTTCATCACAGTGGTGAAGCATCAAACTTGATAGCAAGATTGTAAAGAGCAGTGTGCTATATATTTTCCACCAAAGAAACTCCACCACGTGTTTCTCATTCAGTTTACTAAATGGGTAAGTTAATGGACAGCCCCAATTTCTCCCATCCTACATTTTGAGCTGCTTTTGAAAGGTCCCAGTTTCCCTCTCATCTCACTTTCCTCTTTTGGTCCTCATCTTACATCGAATGCTGCAAACTGAGTTCAAAGTGTAAAAGTTGTTAGCAGCAATTTGGCAAATTCTATCCAGTTCTTGCTGTGTTTCATCACCTGGTTATGGAGCCCCCGATGGCGTAGTGGGTTAAAGCCTTGTGACTTGAAGGTTGGGTTGCTGATCTGAAGGCTGCCAGGTTCAAATCCAACCCAGGGAGAGCGTGGATGAGCTTCCTCTATCAGCTCCAGCTCCATGCAGGGACATGAGAGAAGCCTCCCTTGCAGACAGTAAATTCTCACTCCAGAAGCGACTTGCAGTTTCTCAAGTCACTCCTGACATGAAAAAAATATCACCTGATTTAGATCAGATCCAAGGAGAAAGGTATGTATTTAAACAGGGGAGTTGCTATGGAACAACAAAACCAAGGCATCATCCCTTCAGATATTCTGCTCCCATAAATGACTTTTTATCTCTCTCTCTCCAAATTTTTAGCATTGCAGAGAGGGAGGAACTCCAGACATTTGAAAAATGTTTATTTTCAGACAGAAATTAAAACTGTTCAATTTCAAATAAAAACCCATCATTCTCATAAAATCTTAGGGCTGGAATAGACCACAAGTATCATCTAGTCCAACCCTCTGCAATGTGAAAACATAGTAAAACAGTCCTGAAAAATGCCCAAACTGAAGGAATCTATCCAATTATCAAATGGTCCTTACAGTAAATAAGTCCTTCCTTATGTTTAGGTAGAATCTCTTTTCTTGTAATTTGAATCAATAACACCCAGTCTTAGAACTCATAAAGCATAGTTTCCAGACCTCAAACAAAATCTGAAAGTTCAATATGAAACCTGCCAATATGGAGGGCCAACTGGACTGTAGAGTTTTATAAAGACAGTGTGTGTTGCAACTATCCTTGTCCATAATTTATTGCATTTAAATGCTGTATATTTCACATTATTATGTGTTTTAACATAAATCAATTACTGGCATACTATTTGAGCATCATCATCCATGTCAACAGAATCCTTTTATTTATTTATGGTTCTGCAACCTACTTCACAAGACCCCGTCCACATAAAAATAGTTTTTCTAGTAATAGTTTTAAGTGACATTTATAGCTCAAAGACTTTGTGCAATTTTTATTGACAAATCTGCTATGAATCAACACACACAAACACAATCAAAATGCACAAAATATATGCATTACATCAGAGGTTTTGTCAATAGGGCATCACATTGATCAGTATTCTTCTGGGCTATTTGTGGAGCTGTACGAATGCATTGTGCTAAAGACTGCAAATTGCTGAACTGCCTTAGAATAAAATTATATCTTAAATGTATTAACCTTGATTCTTGAAATTCAGTTGGAAACCAAATGGAAGACCCAGAAGATTTTATTTGGATCATGTTTAAATCACTGCTCACAACCCATCTATTAGGACTGAGCAAATTATATTGATTTTTAAGTTTGGGAAGGGGTATAAAGGCCACCTCCAAGATACCTCATTATGTATATGTAAAGTATCCCAAAATCTGGGGGTGGGGGAAATTCAAAATATTGAATACTTCTGTTTCTAAGCATTTTGGATAAGGGACACTCAACCTGCACTGGAGTTTGTTGATTGTAAAATGGAAGGCAAGTGGTTTCTAACGTTATTCCACAGTTCATCCAGTGCTCTGATCTTCAACTTCTATAGCGGTTCTTGTGCTATTGATGCTTGTGAAATAGTTTGGTCACACAAGGTATTTCATGCGAAAGGATATGTTTAGGTTTAATTTCACATTTGTCAACAGCATTCTGGTGTGAGATATAAAACAGTTTTTTGTCACTAATGCAAAATGCCTTTTCCATGGTGGAGTCTCCATTTCTGTGTAGGAGAGATAATTTGATCTGGAACCCCATAATAAACCATTGCCTGCTAGGTCACTAGCCAGATTTCTCAAAATGTAGGTATGATGTAGGAAGGGAGTTTTATAATAATAACTCAAGGGTACAATAATATCATGTTTTGATTGATTCGGAACCCATTTTTTACACACTAAAATATTCCAAGTTGCATTTGTGCATTAAAAAACAGTAAGGCGAAGACATCTGAAAATTAGAATTCTGTGTCAGACTGTGAATAGCCCACAAGCACGCAGCCTTTCATTAAAATCTGTTTGACATTTTTGTTATGCGCAGAGAGGCAAAAGATGCCAGAAAGCTTGATATTTGTGATTACATCCTTCTGCTAATACAAGACGCTCAAAAATTGTATTAAAACATTAGCTGCAAAAGGCTGAGCAATGAAAATACAAATAAATATATGTAGCATTTGTTTTGTTTTTGTGTGTAAAAGAAAAACTAGGCCATATAATGAATTATTGCATTAAAGAATTGTCTAGGCAAAGACTCAACTTCTTAATTCTTCTTTCTTATAACAGAAATACATCAATAGGGAATATATTAATTCTCTTCTTTTCCCCTACTTCAAAATGTGTTGAAGGGGAGGGAGAAAAAAAAGTGCACATTTTTAATCGTTCTTTGGGAATCATGTAATGATTGCATGTCATGTGACCCAGTAGGAAAAGATATTATTTTGTCACAATAACGCAAGTAAATTATCTCACCAGCAACTCGCTTAAAGGTCACAGGGATCATCTGATGCAGAAGATGGAAATTTCTCCTGCCAAAACAATATTGACAGCTTATCAAGCAGGATGGAGAAAATACAATGATATAATAGAATGTAAGGTAAGATAACACTTGCTACTAGAGGCAGAAAATATGACATGGCATTTCAATTTTAAGGTTATGTGCAGGATGATATGGTATAGAAGCCTGGAGACAAAACAGAGCCACTTGCACATGGATTTCATTGGTGCAAATACAGCTAAGTATTTAATGTGCAGAGTTGTTATGATATGCATCTTGTATAAAGAAAGTGCCTCAGCTATGGCGGCATCAGCAGAGCAATGACAGAACCTGAACTGAGGATATATTCTTTTCACTGTAAGCCAATGAAGACCAACATTCAAAGAAACATGTAGATACTTCTATGTACACAAGGTAGACTTTGGATTTTGTTGTATCAGCTCAGTGTAAATAACAATAAAGCTCATCTGAAAATAAATCTAGACCTTTGCAGATGCAAATGCATTGATGCTCAGCACTAGTGCATTAATGGAGAAAATTCCTCTGCACAATCAAGAGACTCTAGAAAATTGAGGGAAGTGCACCCCAAGTTTGCTGCTTGGTCACAATTATGAAACAGAGAAGGCTGGTGTCATGTGTACAGTCTTCCCTTCACATTTGCAGTTTTGAGTTTTGCGGATTTGGTTAAAAGTAGTCTCTTTAGGTTCTCCAGGGTAATTCCATGGTCAGCTTCCCCTGCACAGTAAGCGCATGGGATGGCTGGCCATCTCTGAAGATGGGGAAAGACGGGAGGAAATGGTGTAAGATAGTTCCCTCTGCTTTCCTCTGCTTTCCTCCTGCCCATCTGATGAGGGTGTTTGAAATTCCTATAGAAGTATTCACTAATGTAAAACAGCAATGGATGTTTGGGGTGGAGGGTTACACTATGTCTTTTCTCAGGGCTGCAGAGAATAATCCATTTTATGGGGGGGGGAGTTGAAGGATTATTTCCCCTCCCTCCTTCCCATATCATAAACGAGGGTTGTGTCCACTGCAGGGACATGGGTGGGGGAAAGAACAGGAAAACAGAGGGAAATGGTTTTCCTACTTCAATCCACCCTCCACCCCCATAAAATGGACTATCCTCCCCTCTCTAGTGCCCCTTAGTGGCCTCCACCCAGATAATGGAACAGTACCACATTTTAGACTACAGCTTCCAGAAGTCTCAGCCAACAAGGCAGTTATGGGAGCTGCAGGTGATAACATCAGGAGCCCATAGGCTCTCCTGCTCTCTTCCTAGTAGGAACTCTTCACCCCATTCCAAGTCTAGTCATCCTGGCTTCTGAGAAACAAGAGTGTTTGTTGTAGAATAGATACGGCGTGTTTGCCTGGCTTGCCCTGAGTCAAAACTAAGAAGTCACCTTATTGTGTATCCCCCCACCCCTGCTAGATAGTAATTGGTAACTGGACTGGTAGTATTCACACTCAAAGGAATGCACTACATGGCACCATAATTGAGTGATGGAGTCTCATCAGAAAGAAATCAGGCTAGAGACATGTGGGTCAGAGACAGCCATTCATCTGCCGTACAACTAGTTAGGTCTTTTAGAGGAGGCTTTGTTATTTGCTCTTTTGAAAGTGTAATAAGAACAAATCTCGCTGAAATGTTGTTGGCAAAGGATGGGAGGAAGCCACTTGGTATTTGGCCAATGCTCCATTTCAAAAAGAAGAGAGAAGTTATTAACTAGGGTGAAACTGCACTGATGATGCGAAAATCAGAAACACTGATGTGCTGGGTCTGAAGCATGCCCAAACATAAAGGGAAGACTCAGCAGCCCTTCTGAGTTGTGAAGATATGCTCTAAGGCAGTTCCCAAACAATTTGAGAATGTGTAAAACACATTTACCAAGCTGCTTCTGAACAATGTAGGCTTTCTTTTCTCTCTCACATAGATAATAATTTGCTTTTTCAGCTCATGTATTATTGCCACCAGGTTCCTTTACTCTCCACTAGCTCCCCCACTACCACTTTTAAGAGCAGGAGTAAAGGGCATTTAGCATCCAGTGAGTCTCTCTTTTAACTTCAAATGCACTATAAATGTTCAAGAAGATAGTTGTTATGGAGTATATTGCATTCCGGCTGAAATCTCTTTGGTTTGAGAAAACTGTTTTGCATCTGCTGTGAAAGATTGCTTGAGAAAAAGAAAATCCGTTTTACTCAAAATCTAGAGGGTCAAAGCTCACTACAAGCCACTTTTCTGTGTTTGTGTTAAAGGCCCATAAGATATAAATCAAAAACAGATTAGAGATGTCTTGACAGAAATTTTCTCTATGAAACACAAGATAGTCATACTGGATGGTATCAAAGTATGCTGTATATCAGTTTTCTTTTTATAAAGCATATGTGCTTACCTATGGCAATTTGTTAAAAAAAAATAAAGTATTAGTTTCTAATGTCAACACAAAATATAATTTTTTATTGGTTACATGATTATGAGTTCGTCTCACACTGTGTCATAATATTATACCTGAGAGTGTTGAAAGCCATTCTTTTCGCACTTTAGTTCCCTTCCCATAATGTCTACATTAGAATTTGAAAGTAACAAATTACAATGTAGTTGCCTGGTAACAAGCTATAATTTTTCCTAAAGCAGGTGTAAAAAAAGTCAATGGCAATTAAGTTATTTCGTTATGATTTAAAAATTTTTTTTAAATACTCCAAAAAAGTATATTTTGAGGCAATGTCAGGAAATTTTGATACCATTTCCTTATTGTTAGGAAACGGATTTTAAAGGTCTGAAAAAAGGGGCAGAAAGGCAACAAACAACACATTGAGTAACATAAGTTACGGTACTTTTGAAACATTGAGAGAATTTAGTTTGGTCTCTAAAGTTATGGGGGAAAAAAGATGTTAAATGCATTTCATAAATAAATAAGTATAAAGCTGATAAAATAAAGGGAGCACAAGCAGCTAAATAATTTTAGACCAAAAACGGGCAACAGCTACTGCATTGTCTGTAGCTTTAAACAGTTCTTCCTCTGTGCATGAGGCAGGGCATGGTGGGCATACATACAGATGCTGAGTTGTTTGTTCTACTTCACAGTCGCACAAGGTGAAGGATTCTTCTAGGTAGTACCATTTTGCCAGGTTGTCTTTTGATCTGCACACTGCACTTCTGAGTCTGTTCAGGGACTTACAAGTTGCCCATTCTTGATGTGTCCCTGAAGTAGACCCTCCAGGGAGGCCATCCAGTTGGAATTGCCTGATTTTGCTGCCCACAGGAATATTCTTGCTGTTGCTGGAGGAACATTAAGAGGAGTGGTGGTTATTATGAAACTTTTCCTTGATTTAAGTCTACTGGGAGGAGGCTGATAGCCATACAGTGGGTGGCTTTCACAGTGTTCAACTGTATTTCTCTCACAATCGGCAGAAACTTCCTGTCGCACATCAGCAGAGGCAATGCTAGCTACTTACTACTGGAAGATTGGAGAGGAAAAAAGTTGATGGACACTGCTGTTTCTCTGAATGGAGAAAAAAAGAACCCTTTTGTATGTTTATGTATATAGCTTCTTTTCCTCAGCTTTTGATGTGCATGCATTTGTGTGTGTGCAATATGGTATCAAATTCAAGTGAGGAAGGGTCACTTGCTATGGTTTTGTATTTCTCTCTTAAAAGTCAGGTATGACTAACTGTTATAATTATATCATGGTTTTATATTAATGCGTTAGAGATTCATACTTTATTAAAGCAAAGAGCAGTTCAAAGGAGAAAATCAGTCCTTTTCTATAAAAGGAATACTTAGATGACAAACAGCACTTCAGATTGAATCATGTTGGGGTAGGTCATCCACTGCTTTTCACTATAAAGAGGTATCACTATATTTCTCTGTAGGTTATACCTTGAAAGAAGAATGGGACCATTCTGTGAGGGATTTCAATCACACACACACAAAAAAAACAAAGATTGACCTCGGAGATGTTAATGGATGGTGTCCTAGTTTTTAAACCTTGCTTGATGCTGTGGGCAGTCGTTACTACATGTTTAGTCTGACTAAAAAAGAAAGCAATGTTTTTGCCAAGATGTAATATGCAGAGACGTATTTGTGTGCAAAAGAAAACACAAACAAATACAACACTGAAGGTTTAACACTTGTTGGGTTTGGACTGTTCCAAAATGGGAATGGTCCAAGGTACATATGTTAAAATATCCAAGAGGCAAGAAAAGAGATTTATCTGGCAGCCAACTACCCTTTTTCTTAAGTAAGCGAGCCAAAACCTAAAATATCCCAAATGACTCAAAAGCAATTAAGAAGTAATTATTCCGTCTATTGCAAAGAAGAAAAATTGTGGAAGTGTGTGGGTAGGTTCCTCAAGCAGCCAGTGCCAGCTTATTGTTAAGCAGTGTGAGGCGGTCATTCAGGCAGAGGAACCCTGGTTACTTTCCACTGCTGAGACAGCTGTGTTCTTGTTAAGCGAATCTGTTGGCCTCACTGTGTTTGAGATTGTTCTGCTACCATTACTATATAAGATTCTTTGGGCAGCCCTCTCATATTGTGCAAGTAGAATTGGAGAGCTGTGTGTGTATCTGCCATTTAGGGCATCAGAGTGAAAGCCATGGAGGACTCATGTACCTTTAATGCTTGTGTAAAAGAGGGAATTTCAGCATGTGCTGCATATTACTTGATGGCGTGATAAACTACACCTGCTGAAATCCCTCCTTTTATACAACAAAGAGTTCTTTCCAGTTATGACTTTGGTAACCCTATTTGCTATCTTTGTCTTTTAAGTCAGGCCGCAAAATGTTTTGGACCAAATCTTCACCAAGCTGGTTGATGCAAACTGCTTTAGGTAACGCCATGGGTTGTTCAGAATTGGTATCTCAAGTGCTGGTCCTTTAAAAAGTGAGAGGGGGATCTGAGCTTTGCTGTGGGTGTCTCTGTGCTTGTGCCTTCATGTTGCTTATTGACTTATGAGGACCTTACAAATTATTTCAGGCTTTGTTAGGGATGGAGTCCTCAGAGGTAGATTTACCAATTCCTTCCTCTGTATTCTTTGGTGGTCCACCACCCAAGTACTAACCACAGCTGGCCCTGCTTAGGTTTGAAAGTCAGATGGGATCTGGTGCCTTTATGGTATGTAGAAAGTTTTGAGCTTTCATGCAAGAAAGAAAATGTCTTAGGCCTGCACTGGTGATACTGTTTTTTTTTAATTCCCAGAAAGCTTATTCCTGGACCATGATCTTTGACTTGTTTTTTTATTTTTTTGAAAAGATTAATTCATTGTCTCTTTCATTCTACACATTCATAGCACCCTCATCAGTTATAAAGCTTTTCATTTTGTTGTAGTTCTTGTTTAGTTTCTGCTGCCATACATGGCCTTGGTTTGGTCTTTCACACAGGCCAACTGTAGTACAGGGTGTTTGAAAAAGAATTCCCTATTCACCATTTAAATTAAATGGTGAATAGGGAGTTCTTTTTCAACCATCCTGTATTTTGCAGTCACTTTTAACTTGGCTCTATCCCACAGAATCCTGGGACTTGCAGTTTAATGGCAGTGAATTCTATAAACCCCACAAAACTACAAGCCCCAGAATCCCATAGGATGGAGCCGAGGCAGTTAAAAATGAGAACATAATTCTATAATTGTCCTGTGTGAAAAAAGACCAAGGCAGTATATGACAGCAGGGATGATGATACTACTACTACTACTACTACCACTCATAACAATATCAGCTTTGTAAATAGTCTTTTTTGTTGGAGAGTGGAAAATCTCATGCGCAAGGCTGTTAAATTCATGTTATCCAATAAATTACTATTTCTGATGAATTGTAACCGGTTGAGCTGTTTACCCAAAAAGGTTTGTGCTTGTCACTGTCTGAGCTGCTATAACTCTGGATTGCTTTTGGTATCCATCGGCTAGGCTGCTCTGATCATCTTTATATCTACAATTGGCTAAGTACTTCCCATTCCGCGCAGCAGCACATTAAAGCAGGTTTGTTCTTTACTGAATTCTCTCTTTTCCTCTCTCTTGCTGCAACTGTTTAACATTCTGGTTATCCTTATTGAGCATTATTGGGTTAGGACAAATCTTTCCAAAACATATTTTAGGTTTCGGTCAGGTTTCTTTTTCAAAATCAAGTTCTGATCAGACATTTCTTGAAAATGCAGGCCCAGGCAGAGCTGTTTCCTCCTTCCCCTTCAAAGAGCACTTTTTCTTTTCATTTCTTTGTTGCCCGTTTTTTGCGCAGGTAGTAGGGTAAAGCGCTTACTCCTTCCCTATTCAAAGAGAATTCCAAAGTCTTAGAAAGGGCAAACAATGGCTCTTGTTTATTTTTGCAACGTTTTAACTGGTTCACTGAGGAACTAAGCCTTGTTAAAAGGGATTTTGCTCTGGGTCATCCAGAGTTTGAGGGGTTCAGCAAGAAAAGAAAAGAGATTGGTTCCCCTCCCTGCCCCTCCTCCCATCTCACAAAAGCTTTCTCGGCAGCAGTTATGAGTACTTAATCCAAAAACCTGGTCTTACTGGACAGAGCTAGTCAATAGGAAAATTGAATTATGAGAACAAGGAGGGATTTTTTTTTGGGGGGGGGGGGGGCATCTTGTCCAGCTCCTGTAAGAACTGGTAAACAAAAGTACTTTCTCATTGCAATAACCACAACACTCTTTAGTCAGGAATGCCTGTGTTATAGGCTTTGAAGTTATAGCATCTTAACCATG
This sequence comes from Anolis carolinensis, assembly GCF_035594765.1. Lineage (NCBI taxonomy): Eukaryota > Metazoa > Chordata > Lepidosauria > Squamata > Anolidae > Anolis > Anolis carolinensis. Next base: position 15,511,268 of record NW_026943820.1, read on the forward strand.
GTTATCAGTGGTTGGTTTCTGTAATCCTTTGGAGGGTTATGTCCCAAATGTTCCAATCAGTGTCATATAATTACGCCAATGTTTTGCAGCTGAGAACCGGAATACATGTGGCCAAATAACACTGGAGTATGGTCAGGATAGCAAAAGTTACTAATAAGGAAGAACAGACAAGGTAGAAGAAGCAGCAGCAGTTTGTTGTTCCTGGGAAGAAAATCCTTTCCATTTAAATCAGTGAAAGCCACTTTTGCACTTTGAACACAGTTTGCAAGAACTGGAGTAAGCTTAGGACAAAGAGGGAAATTGAGAGGAAGGAGAGAGAAACTGGGATGTTTTAAAAGCAGATGTGAAGGGAAATGACCAACGATTAATTGTGACTGTCCCTGCCAAATTGGAACAGTTGTAGAGTGCTAGTAAATAATAATATATCCCATCTGAAAAAGAATTCTAGACTTTTTTTTAGATATGATTACATCAGTGCTCTCCAGCTATGTATTAATGGAAAAAGATCCTCTGAAGATAACGAGAGCTCTCTGTAAAAGACATACTGTATATATCAATGTGTACGTCAGCCACAGGAACATGGACTTCACATGACCTGTACGAAGACTTATTGAGGATTCTGGATGAATGGATTCTAATTTTGGACATGTTTAAAATTTTATATAATGTGATTTTATTTTGCAATGGTATCTGTTTTATATGAATTGTTGTTTGGTAGATTGTTTTATATGAATTGTTGTTTTTACATTGTTTTTAGGCATTGAATTTTTGCCTATTTATTGTAAGCCGCTTTGAGTCCCCTCGGGGAGAAAGGCGGGGTAAAAGTGATGTAAATAATAATAGTAATAATGTTGAGGGTAGGTTTTGAGGAAAAAAGGATGGCTTCGACCCATGGATAAATTGAGGATAAAACATTGAGGCATGTAACAAGCAAATATTTTAATCTCTTTTATAATATGCATAGACGGAACATATATAGCAAGAGCTAAAGAAAAGGAGATTAGAGGGCTTGCAGTTGGAAGTGTCCATAAATTGTAAATAGCTGATCATAAAATGTTTACATATGCACCAATTTGTAGTTTATTTGTTCAGTCACTTCCGACTCTTTATGACCTCATGGACCAGCCCACGTCATCGCTCCCTGTTGGCCGTCGCCACCCCCAGCTTCTTCAAGTTCAAGCCAGTCACTTCAAGGATACCATCCATCCACCTTGTCCTTCGTCGGCCCCTCTTCCTTTTTTCTTCCATTTCCCCCAGCATCATTATTTTCTCTATGCTTTCCTATCTTCTCATTATGTGGCCAATGTACTTAATCTTTGCCTCTAATATTCTTCTCTCCAGTGAGCAGTCAGGCATTATTTCCTGGAGTATGGACTGGTTTGACCTTTTTGCAGTCCAAGGCACTCTTAGAATTTTCCTCCAATACCACAATTCCAAAGCGTGTCTCTTTCTTCGCTCAGCCTTCCTTATGGTCCAGCTCTCGCACCCATAGGTTACTATGGGAATACCATTGCTTTAACTATGCGGACCTTTGTTGCCAGTGTGATGCCTCTACTCTTCACTATTTTATCGAGGTTGGTCATTGCTCTCCTCCCAAGAAGTAAATGTCTTCTGATATCCTGGCTGCAGACTTTATATTAGAGGTCCAGATAAGCTCCTTTTTTCTGGTACTTTTCGCCCTCTTCTTGGCATTGAGTTGGTATTACCTTGTAATATATAGCATTGGTAGTTGGTGCAAGGATCCCACCTTCTTCTAGCAAAGGTGTTTTTTTCTTTCTATCTCTCTGTGTCTTTTGACCTTTTGAATAGTTGCAGCCCAAAATTCAATAATGTAAACACTTTTGGGATACCGACAAATCAGAGATTATATTTCCATACATTTTATTGCCACTCACATCTGTGAATCTAATATTGACCTGGAGTTATCTGTGATAGAGAAGTTATTAATTTTGACAGATATACGGGAGAAGCTAATATCCTCCTTTTTACAAAAAACTAATATTAATACCATGGGATGTAAATGGGGACTCCTGAATGTCTGGGACGTCGGGTGGGGTGGAGTGATACTGAATCCAAATGCCAGTAATGAAAGAAGGGAACAGATTAATTTTTGGGAACACTGATTACCACGATAAAATATATTTCTTATGAAGTATATGTAGAAGGTTCAAGGTAAACCTGGGCTTCTGCTTTATTTTATGGATTCAAGGAAAGTAATCCATCAGCCATTCCGACAGACTGAGGAAGAGGAGGAAAGCAGCATAAATTCCTCCTGGAAAAAACAGTTCCATGAGATTTTCCTTGTTAAGATTTCTGTCAAGTAAAATACAAAGACCTAAATTCTGTTGTTCGTATGACCCAAAGTAGACCCATTGACTCAGTGGTATTTGCTAGGCTAGAGCAAATTTTTCGTTATTTCGTTAAATTCATTAAAAATTCGTTTTGTAAGCAATTTTGAATTAATATTGAACCATCTGCTCACTGCCCTTACAAATATTACGAATTTGAATAATAAAAGTACCTTTTTTCGTTTGTTTCTGATGTCTTCGGATGAAGCTGTAGCCCCTCTGAGAGGAGAAGCCATGTTGGCATGCCTCTCAGTCAATCAGAGCGGAAGAGGGAGGGAGGGAGAGGCATGGACATCGATCTGCTAGCATTTTAAAAAAAATGTTGCTTCAAAAATCCCCAAAAATCAGTGGATGGGTCAAACATTATGAAACTTGATAGGCAAAGAGTACTTAATTTTTGCTTCCATTCTGGCAAATTTCATCATAATAGCTTTCATAATGCAGGAGAACGAAGCCTCTGAATATTGACCATTAATGAAGCAATTCGCCATAACGAGAGAAAAAACTCCATTTCCCAGAAGCCTTAGCAAGCCAATCAAAGTGGAAGGAAGAAGGACAGGGAGGCGTGGCTATCGATCTGCTAACATTTTAAAAAAATGTTGCTTCAGAAATCCCCAAAAATCAGTGGATGGGTCAAACATTATGAAACTAGATAGGCTAAGAGTACTTAATTTTTGCTTCCATTCTGGCAAATTTCATCATAAGCTTTCAAAATGCAGGAGAAGGAAGCCTCTGAATATTGACCATTTATAAAAGCATTGGGCTGAAGCAAACGTTTCTCCAATAGTACTATGCCCACTTGCAAACTACAATTCCCAGGTGTTCCAGGCCCTCTCTCCTCTTAACATTCCCCACCCCCTTTTGTCCTCACTTAGAATCATAGCGTCATTGAACAGTAGAGTTGGAAGAGACCTCGTGGGCCATCCAGCCCAACCCCTTCTGCCAGGCAGGAAGACACCATCCAATCCCTCCCAACAGATGGCCATCCAGCCTCTGCTTAAAAGCCTCCAAAGAAGAAACCTCCACCACAGCCCGGGGAGAGAGTTCCACAGCTGAACAGCTCACAGTGAGGAAGTTCTTCCTAATGTTCAGGTGAAATCTCCTTTCCTGTAGTTTAAAGCCATTGTTCAGTGTCCTAGTCTGCAGGGCAGCAGAAAACAAGCTTGCTCCCTCCTCTCTATGACTTCCCCTCACATATTATACATCATGTCTCCTCTCAGCCTTCTTTTCTGCAGGCTAAACATGCCCAGTTCTTCAAGCCACTCCTTATAGGGCTTGTTCTCCAGACCCTAGATCATTTTAGTTGCCCTCCTCTGACCATCTTGACCAAACTTTCATACAGTATGTGAATTCTTGGAAGGTATGAGAAGTTTAGAGAGAAGGAGGGAGGAAGAGGTTTGAATTTTGGACTCCAATTGTGGCATGATTCCCCACTCTGCCACCCACTTGGGCAAGTCACACACTCTCAGCCCAGAAAAGCCAATGGAACAGGAAATAGCACTTTCAAACCAGGAACTAATTTCCTTATTCAGAGGCTGATGGCCATCTGTCAGGAAGGATTTGATGGTGTACTATGATTTCTGTTCCTGGGTGATAAATGTCATTTCCTAATTGGTTCTGTCATAGAAACATGGCAAAATCTATGACACTGCCTGAACTTTGTGCAAGCGACATGGATGGAACATATTATGGTTTGGTCCACCAATTTAACAAAGTTTCAGCCACAAAAACAAAGTTTCTGAAGTAGAACAATGACTTTCACAGTAAAGACAACCCAATGAAACAGGAAATAAGACTTTCAAACCAGGAACAGATTTCTGCAATTATTAAAAAATGGTTTATTATAAAAGCTATGAAAATTCGCCAAAAATCAGAGGATAAGGGAAACGTTCCAAATTTTGGTGAGCTATCAGTGTTAAATGTGTTCTACCACTGTACCAAGTTTGAAGAAGATCACTCAAAAAATGAGGGCGGGAGAGTCCTGTAAAATCTCCCCTCATGCTGTTTTTTTTGGCCACTGCGCATGCGCGTCCGCCATTAACGAATTAATTTAGAAAATAACGAATTTTCATTAATTTCGAATTTTTTGGGGGGCAAAATTTGGAAATGACATCAGTAACGAAACGCTGGCGCCCCCTACTTTTGAAACGAGTTTAGAATCAATTTTTTTCATGGATCGCTCAAGCCTAGTATTTGCCTATGTGTTGACATAACATTCAACAGTTCTACTTTATTTGGGACTAGCAGTAGTCTGATAATAGCTTCCTTCCAAAGTAGCTTGGATGTACAATTTCGGAATCTAGTGTTTGAATCCTTGCTTGGCCATGGAAATTTACTGGATGGCCTTCAGCAAGTCACACTCTCTCAGCCCCCCCCCCCCCCCGGCAAATCCCCTCTGAACAAATATTGCTAAGAAAATATTGTGATTGGTTTTACTTTAGAGTCACCATAAACTGCAAACAGCTTGAAGGCACACGGAAATAATTATTGCATGTGTACTTAAAGGAGAATGAACATTTTGTCTGTCTAGCGATATCATCATTTTCCTTATCTTTATTGTTATGATTTGCTATCTCTCCATCAGAGCGTGGGTGCTTGACATGGTATAGCAGGGTATAGCACTTCATCTTGATCATCCCATGAAGGGTTTGCAGCTATGGAAGACAGGGACGAAAAAATATCAGGCAGATCACAGATTCTCCACTACTAGAGTACAGCAACATAAAATATCTCTGCCCCAAAGAATGTATAAGACTAGAAAAGAAGAGATATGAAAACATCAACATTTTAGTTGCATGTGGCTATGTTACTGCTGATTTATGAAGTAGGATATGGGAGCTTAAAAGGTGTATCAGTCTTCACTGAAAAGGAAGGGTTTGAAGGGAAAGATGAATTAATTTAGAGGTGGCATTATCCAGGAATTTTGGGAAGGACTTTTGGATTTTGTCCAGACATCCGTCATTATTGGCACAATGTAATTCTTGACTGTTTTCTGAAAAGATAATTGTCTGGTTATAATCATGCCTGGTAACATGTTTGAGCTAGTGCTGGCTGATTATTATTGGTAAGAGGTAAATATTCTCATACAATGCTTTCTCCAATTTTTTGTTTGAACATGGAACTTAAACTCCACAAAGTACTTCCTACTGTTTCTTCTTGGCCCCATATGACTCCTGAAATTTCCACCCAACACTTTGAGTCATTTGCTTAATTTCATGCCCACATCGATGCCCAACCTGCTAATGGCATAATCATATCAGTCACCCTATTCTATATTACAGATACTTGTGTACTGATCATCCTTTGGGATTTTAGTGCACTGAGCCAATGATCAACAAACCAAGCAGGCTATGGTGAAGAGCAAAGCATTTTGAAACAGAGGGACTATTATGGGAATCAGAGCTGTTTTGGAGGGACTGGAAGACAGCAATTACACTATGTAACAAAATTTGAAAAATGTTTTGTTCTTGGTTTGAAAGTGTTATTCCTGTTTAATTGTGTGGTCACTGCTTTGGAAGTAGTAGTCCTACTCTAGAAACTTTGTTTTTGTGGCTGCCACAAACTAGGTTGAATTGATTGAGACTCGATCGATAGATATGTACTGTATTGAAAAGCTACGGCAACTGCAGTCCCTTCCACAGACACAAAGTACTTGCAGATTGATAAACTTTCCCCATGTTTTTATGTTAGAACCAATTAGGAAAGGACATTTATAACCCAGGAACAAAAATCATGTTACATTGTGTTATTTATTTATATTTATATAGGGCTTTCATAGTGTCATTTATATCTATCGATATAAGGCTTTCATATCGAATAGACTACCACAGCATGCTCTAATGGGGTTGCCTTTAAAGACTTTTCGGAAACATCAAATAGTCCAATGGGCAGCAGCCAGGTTGCTTACTGGAACCACATACAGGGAACACACAAACCCTTGTTACATCAGCTCCATTGGCTGCCAGTCTGCTACCGGGCACAATTCAAAGTGTTGGCTTTGACCTATAAAAGCCCTAAACCAGTGGTTCTCAACCTGTGGGTCCCCAGATGTTTAGACCTTCAACTCCCAGAAATCCCAGCTGGCAAACTGGCTGGGATTTCTGGGAGTTGTAGGTCAAAACACCTGGGGATCCACAAGCTGAGAACCACTGCCCTAAACAATTCTGGCCCAACTTACCTGTCTGAATGTATCTCTCCCTATGAGCCGGTTAGAGCGTTAAGATCTGCTGGGGAGACCCTGCTCTCAATTCCACCCCCCACCCCCACCCCCCTTGAAGGCACAATTGGCAGGGATGAAAGACAGGGCCTTCTCAGTGGTTGCCCCTTGGCCATGGAATTCCCTTCCCAATGACATTAGACTGGCCCCCTCCCTCCTCATATTCAGGAAAAAGTTGAAGACCTGGCTATGACACCAGGCATTTGGGGAAAAGTGCAATATGGAATGCAGCACTAACACCGACAATGGGTCTAGGCACTATGTTTCTAATCTGTTTTTAAATGTATTTATATGCCTTTACCTGTTCTTATTCTATATGTCTATTTGTTCATTTTGTATTGTAATGCAGCATTGAATTTTGCCATATTTATAAGCCGCCCTGAACCCCCTTCGGGGTGAGAAGAGCGGGGCAAAATATAGTAAGTAAGTAAATAAATAATAGTGTTATTTACTTATATTGATATATGGCTTTTCTCCCAGAGTGGTACCCAAGGCTGCTTCTGAAACAAAAGGTTAAAAAAACAATTTAAAATTTATTTATTTACTTACTTCATTTGTATACTGCTTTTCTCCCCCAACGAGGACCCAAGGCGGTTTTCAACATAATTATGGCAAAACTAAATGCTTTACATACAAAGACATAACACAACAATAGTAACATATAATCATCGATTAAACCATAAAACAACATCATTTAACATTAACATGTAGAATTAAAAACATATCAATATTAAAATCACATAATCCAGCAATCATGGTCCAGGCCACTTCGAATGTCCTATCTATTGGACATAATTCTTGATCATTCATTGTATTGCTTACTGCACAAAAGCTTGGTCCCATAACCCGGTTTTTACTTTTTTTCTAAAGGCCATGAGGGAGGGGGCTGATTTAATTTCGTTGGGGAGGGAGTTCTATAGCCGAGGAGCCACCATTGAGAAGGCCCTGTCTCTCGTCCCCACCAGTCGTGCTTGCGAAGGGGGCGGGACTGAGAGCAGGGCCTCCCCAGATGATCTTAAACTCTGGGATGGTTCATAGAGGGAGATGCATTCAGACAGATAAGCTGGGTTGGAACCATTTAGAGCTTTATAGGCTAAAGCCAGCACTTTGAATTGTGCTCGGTAGCAGATTGGCAGCCAGTGGAGCTGGCGCAACAGGGGGGTTGTGTGCTCCCTGTATCCTGCCTCCAGTTAATAATCTGGGTACTGCCTGTTGGACCAATTTTAGCTTCTGAACAGTCTTCAAAGGCAACCTCACAGAGAGAGCGCGTTGCAGTAATCTACGAGGGTTATCCAGAAAGTAGATTACATTTTGGAATTAAAAAGGAACAAAGTATAGGAGAAAACATTTACCATATGCAGTTGAAAGCCACACCCAAATACCACTTCTCAACATAGTCACCATTCAAATCTAGGCACTTATCATAGCGATGAATGAGTTTGGCAACTTCTTCCCCACAAAACTCTGCCGCTTGCGTCCTCAACCAGCCAGTCACCCCTTCCCACAGCTGCAATCCAGGATGAGAGTGGGAGAAAGTTGAACGCTGGGATTTTGCTGTTTCATGGAGATGCCCGGCCCCACACGGCAGGTCGCACACATGAAGTTCTGAAATCTTCTGGGTGGGAGTTGTTTCCTCATCTGCCGTGCAAAATCCCCACGCTCAACTTTCCCCCACGTTCATCCTGGATCGCAGCTGCGGGAAGTGGTTGAGGATGCAAGCGGCAGAGTTTTGTGGGGAAGGAGTTGCCAAGCTCATTCATCACTATGATGTGCCTAGATTTGAATGCCAGCTATGTTGAGAAGTGGTATTTGGGTGTGGCTTTGAACTGCATATGGTAAATGTTTTCTCCTATACTTTGTTCATTTTTAATTCCAAAACGTAAGCTACTTTCTGGATAACCCTCGTATATGGGATGTAACCAGAGCGTGGACCACTGTGGCCCAGTCTGACTTCCCAAGGTATAGGTATCATTAAAATCATATTGTGCATTTTCAGACCAATGAAAAACATACCAAAGTGAAAACCCGTCCAGTTCGAAAGCCACCCCTGCTTATACATCCATTGAAAGCCATGAAGGGCTATTTTGAGAGACACCTAACATTTACGTGACGTTGGCTGAGATAAAGGGTTAACGTAAAGGGTTGCAGCTAACTGTAGAACATGTTAATTGAATTCCTTGTTTCCCGATAAGGAAGAAAGATGCTAAACAGTTGCAATGCCATATCATTACCATCTCCACTGTTTCATCTAGTATTTAATAAAAAATGTTAATGCTCTGCCTAACGAATGAGATAAATCCCAGTTCCAAACTGAATGGGGTTTTGTTGTTGCTGTTGTTGCCCTGCTACTAAGTAGAAAAGAAATTTTTAAATAAATGTTTCCATCTACTTATCATCACCTGATGGATGGCGATTATCTTCTTCCAAATCACAACAACGGATCTTGTTTTGGGCGCAATGTTGGCTTTTGTTTTCTCTCCCCCCCCCCTCTCTTTCCTTGTACATGATGTTCTTTCTCTTCCCATGATACTGTAGATAAAAATAGTATCAAGGAAAAGAGACAGATGTCCCTTTGGTGGTTTTAATAAGCACTTCATTGCCCTTAAAATCAGATAGAATTAATTCAAGGGCTTATTCCTTATTTTCATTTTTTGAGAGGTGGCTGGAGAGAGGAAGGTGGCGTGGGGCTCCGTGATAAATCCCGAGCCAAAAATGGTCACCAAAGTTGTCATTCGGCAGATTGACGAAACGTCTATTGATGGCTTCCCTTCACATATGTGAAAGACAGAGCTTGGAAAAGTTGATTTATTTTTAAAAAGGGAGCAATTCCCAGAATCCCAGCCAGCTTGCCCTTGCAATTGGTGTATTGTCCCTTTGGGTGTTTTGGACTTCAACTCCCACCATCCCTAACAGCCTCAGGCCCCTTCCTTTTCCCCCTCAGCCGCTTAAGCGAAGGGACAAAGTTTGCCCTTGCCTCGTGTATTGGCCCCCATTAAGAGATGAAGGCTTCGTTTTTCCAGAGATGCTTCCAAACATTGTTTCCAATCATGTTCTAGCCCAGGGGTCCTCAAACTTTTAAAGTGGAGGGCCGATTCATGGTCCCTCCGATTGTTGAGGGGCCAAATTATCATTTGAAAAAAAAATGAACAAATTCCTATGATCACTGCACATGTCTTATTTGTAGTGCAAAAAAAAAAAACAAACCCAGCAACAATTACTTATTTATTTATGTATTACATTTATACCCCACCCTCTCTCACCCCGAAGGGGACTCAGAGCGGCTTACAAATTGTATGTACATACAATATATTATATTATTAGCATAGCACAATATTAGCATTATATATTACTATATTGTACTATACCATTATACTGTAATATTATTAGTAACATTACATTTAATATATAATATATAATTAATATTATTATATTATACAATATTATTATATTGTATTATTATTATTAGCCGCCCTGAGTCCCCTATTGGGTGAGAAGGGTGGGGTAGAAATACTGTAATAAATAAATATTATATTGTATTACATTAAAATATTTATTATCAATATTATATGTATACACAATATTTTTATTACAATATATTATATTATTACCATATCATTCATTTACAATATTTCATTTACAATATTGGTAAATGAAAAAACAATACAATATTTAAAAATAAAAATAATTTTAACCAACATACTGTAAACTTATCAGGACTGCAGTGGGAAGTGTGGGCCTGCTTCTGGCCAATGAGATAATCAAGTAGGATTGTTGTTGTTGTGCCTTCAAGTCATTTCAGACTTTGCGTGAGCCTAACTCTAAAACTAGGGCGGGGGCCAGGTAAATGGCCTTGGAGGGCCGCATCCGCCTTAGTTTGGGGACCCCTGTTCTAGCCTTTCCTTTGACTCTTCTCAGACTGTTATTTTAAGCAGAACTTTAGGTTACCTCTTTGCCTTTGAAGAGGTTGTTGTTTACATTTGGACAGGAAACTGTTTCAAGTCAGGATTGCCCTTCGAAGGTTGACACCTGTAAGGCCCAACTGAAACAAAAATGGAGTCTGTTCTGTCAGAATACAATATTTTTCTAACCTTGTGTCCTTTTGTAACACAAGGCCCGGGCTGTGGTGCAGGTGGGAGAGCAAGCCAGCTGCAATTAACTGCAATGAATCACTCTGACCAGGAGGTCATGAGTTCGAGGCCCACTCGGAGCCTATGTTTGTTTGTCTTTGTTCTATGTTAAAAGACATTGAATGTTTGCCTATATGTGTAATGTGATCCGCCCTGAGTCCCCTTCGGGGTGAGAAGGGCGGAATATAAATGCTGTAAATAAATAAATAAATGCACATTGAAATGGCTCCTCTAGACAACCGTTCATGTTCTGTGAGTAAATACTGTCAGTTGTAAACTTTTCTAATTGATTTTTAACATCAAAACATACTAATTCAGTATAAAAGTATAAAAGAAGACAATAGTATAAAGGGAATAAAAGTTGCGAAACATGAATTTAAGACGAGGGCATTTGCAGATGATATAATAGGTATAATTGAAAATCCATGTAAAAATCTAGATGCTTGGCTCCTAAAAATACAGGGGCTTCAGACTGAACAAGAAAAAAACAATGTTATTAACGAAGAATATGTCAAAAAAGAACCAAGAAATACTAAGTAAAAAAACAGGTATTCAATGTGTGAGTAAAATAAAATATTTGGGGATTTGGATTACCTCAAAAAACTCCCAACTCTTAATAAATAACTATGTTAATGTGTGGAAAGATATAAGAAAAAATTTAGAATCATGGAAGCATTTAAATCTATCTCTCTTGGGAAGGATATCCCTGGTCAAAATGAATATATTACCAAGATTATTATTCTTATTCCAAAATATTCCAATAATACTAAAGAATAGTATATTTAAAGAATGGAACAAAGATATAATGAAGTTTGTCTGGAAGGGGAAGAAGCCTAGGATTAAATATACAATACTAAGAGATAGAAGAAATAGAGGAGGTTTTGGATTCCCTGATCTAAAACTTTACCATGATGCTTGTGCCCTAGACTGGATCAGAGATTGGATGAATCTCAAAAAAGAAAAACTACTCACTTTGGAGGGTTATGACTTGAGAGTGGGCTGGCATTCGTATGTCTGGTACGAAAGAGAGAAGAAGGAGAAAAATTTTGGGAACCACTTTATTCGGTCTTCCCTACTTAGGACTTGGCAAAAGTATAAAAAGTTATTCTATTTAAGAACACCATTATGGTTATCAACAATGGAAGCCAAACAAAGAAGACTCTTAGGTTGGTCTAACTGGCCAACATACAAGGATTTGTTAATAAAAGGTTCATCAACTCTGAAATCTCATGAAGAGGTGAAACAAAAATTTACCCATATCTCCTGGTTACATTATTTGCAAATTAAGGAGCAGTTTAATAAAGATAGAGAAATTGGATTTAGCCAAAGTGAGCAATTTTGGGACAAAATTCTAGAAACGGAAAACAAGATAATTACAAAAATTTACAATAAATTATTGGAGTGGTCCACAGAAGAGGAAACAGTAAAAAATTGTATGATTAAATGGGCTGAAAATATACGAAGACCAATAACTTTAGTAGAGTGGGAATCAATTTGGACTAAAAAATTGAAATATACTTATGCAATGGACTTGAAAGAGAATTGGCTAAAAATGTTCCACCGCTGGTATATCACACCAAAGAAATTAAACCAAATGTATACGAATACTCAAAAAAATTGTTGGAAATGTGAGGAACAAGAGGGAAGTTATTTTCATATGTGGTGGACATGTAAAGAAACAAAAAAGTATTGGGAGAAGGTCAATATAATAAATTTCCCCAGGAAAGCGGAGTTCTATTTATTAGGTATAACAGACCGGGACATTCATTTAGACATTAATGATGATATCCTTTTTACATATTTAACAACAGCCGCTAGAATTAGTTTTGCTAAAAAATGGAAGCAAAAGGAAACACCGAGTATGGAAGTTTGGCTGCAGAAGGTGAAAGAGATAAAAGATATGGATAAACTAACTTTTTTATTAAAGAAAAATACAGGGACTCCGTTAAGACACACAGACTGGTCTAAAGTAGAAGAATTTGAAACAAAAAGAAGTTGAAGGATAAGTGATGAAGAATAAAAGGACGAAACCTTTTTGTACTTTTCTTCGTAAGCTTTTGGTAAGGTAAAGAAGCAATGACTAAGCTAATAAATAAAGGACAATATTTCTTTTTTTTAGGGTGTGTCCTTATTATTATGGACAATGAGGTTGATTCAATATTGGGTTTTTTTTTTTTGGATCACCCTCTTTCGTTTATATAGAATGGGAAACGCAAAGGCAAAGATGGAAGTCATTTTTACCATTTTTTTTCTCCTTTTTTGATATATGTATGTGTGTGTGTGTGTGTGTATATATATATATATGTCACGCTTACTTCAAACGATCAGCATGAACACAGACCAAAGGCAGCTGCTATCAAAACCAATCTTTATTGAAGAACACACGACTTGGAAAAGTCGAGAATGACATAATGTTTACATACAATCATCTTTATTACCTTTGCTACAACGTCACACCACACGTAAATATCATCACCCAAGCCCCACCCCATGAATCATTATCATCACTACAACACAAACTACTCATTAAAATTGTTTTGATTCTCACTCCAGAATTTCCCATGCTTTGCTGCCAGGTGTCCGTAGGAACTACAGAGGAGTGCGAATTGTTATGGCTCCGATTCAAGAGCTTGCAGACTCAGCTCTTGGAATCGGTCCCATGACATGGTGCTCCCCCTTTCGCCGATCTCTTCTCCTGTACCTTGGTCGCCTTGACTCTGAAACAGAATAGACATGAACACTATGTATCCATTTTATCCAAAGTACCCATATACTTTTTTAATAAGCTGCGATGGAACACAGGGTGTATTTTCCCTAGACTTTTTGGCAATTGTAATTTGAAAGTCACTTCGTTTATGATTTCCTGTATTCTGAAGGGTCCGATGAACTTGGGGCTCAGCTTTTTTGAGGGCAGACCTAGTTTTATGTTTTTTGTGCTTAGCCATACTAAGTCCCCCTTTTCCAATTTATCGCCCTCCATTCTTTTCCGATCTGCGAAGGTTTTGTATTTTTTGTGCGCTTCCTTTAAGGACGCAGTCACTTGGTCCCAACATTCTTGCATCTGAGTTTTCCATTTCCCCGCCCCTGTTTCTCCATTCTCCGGCCACTTTGGCAATTGGGGTAAAGGCTGAATTTCGTACCCATAAATTACTTCAAATGGAGATTTGTTAGTTGCGGAGTGGATTGTAGAATTAAACGCTAGTTCAGCAAATGCTAGCCACCTAGACCAATCGTTTTGTCTTTTATTAGAGTATATGCGAAGGAACTGCCCAAGTGTCTGTTGGGTACGTTCTACCGCACCGTTTGTCATAGGGTGGAAAGCGGAACTCATGCTCCGTTCTGCTCCTAATATTTCTAAGAATTTCTCCCAGAATTTTGCTGTGAATTGGACACCCCTGTCACTGACCACCCGGCTAGGACATCCGTGTAGCTTGTATATGTGGTTTATGTATAATTCAGCTAGTTTCTCTGCTGATGGTAGCTTTGCAAGCGCTATAAAGTGAGCTTTTTTGGAAAACAAGTCTAATACAGTCCATATATAACGATGCCCCTTGCTGACAGGTAATTCCCCCACAAAGTCCATGGCTACACATTCCCAAGGTCTGGTAGGTTCTGCCACAGGTTGCAATAGTCCCATTGGTCTCCCTCCCCGCGATTTATTCATGGCACAATCGTCACATTGGGTAACATAATTTTTTATGTCCTTTCTCATCCCTGGCCACCAACAATGTTTCGCTACGGATTTCGTCGTTTTTGTAATCCCCATGTGTCCTGCGCTCTGGTTATTATGAAAACGATGCAAAATCTTGGTCCTTAGTATCGCAGGAATGTACAATTTCCTTTTCACAAACCATAATCCCCCCTTTTGTTCCCCTTTTTCTGCGTTGGATAAAATCCATTGGTCCCCTTCGTATGATTGCGCCAGTTCTTTTTCCCAAATGCCTCCTTCGTTAATTTTGACTGCAGCTGAGTTCTCTCTTTCCGTTTGTGCCCTCGTGCTGACTGCTAACCCCCATTGTTTTTCGGAAAATAAAGTTCCTTCCTTTGCTGCGGTCATATTCTCATGTTGAGGCATGCGAGAAAGGGCATCGGCCAGAATGTTTTGTTTCCCTTGGAAAAACTTCAATTGGAAATTAAACCTACTGAAGTACTGTGCCCATCTAATTTGTTTGGGAGATAGTTTTCGTGGGGACTTCAAGTACTGGAGATTTCTATGATCAGACGAGACTTCGAATGGGATTTTGCTTCCTTCGAGGAAGTGCCTCCAGCATTCTAATGCCTTCAGTATAGCTAACGCTTCCTTTTCCCATATGGGCCAACATTTTTTAGTTTCACTAAACTTCCGTGATAAATACCCACATGGTTTCAAATTCCCGTTTTGGTCCTTTTGTAATAATACTGCCCCATAGGCACAGTCCGAAGCATCACAATGTATTATGAAAGGACTCTGCATGTCTGGGTGCTTTAGGACAGGTTCTTCCGTAAAGCGTCCTTTTAGAGTCTCAAAAGCTTTTTGGCATTCTGGTGTCCAAATTAGTTTAGCGCCAGGGGCTTTTACTTTTGCCGTTTCCCCTTTCCCTTTCGTTTTCAAAAGTTCGGTAAGGGGTGCAGCCAGTTGGGCAAAGTCCTTTATGAACGATCTATAGAAATTTGCGAATCCTAGGAACGATTGCAATTGTCTCCTTGTTTGAGGGACTCCCCATTCCCTTACGTCTGATACTTTGGACGGGTCCATAGCTAATCCATCCGAAGATATCCGATACCCCAAAAAGTCAATTTGTGTCTTGTTGAATTCACATTTGGAAAATTTTGCATATAGTTTAGCTTCCCTTAGTTTTTGTAAGACTTCCCGGACCAATTCAGTGTGCTGTTTTCTATCCTCGCTCACAATAAGGATATCATCTAAAAATACAAATACTCCCCGATATAACAGTGGGCGTAGGATCTCATTTATGAGCTGCATGAAGCAGGAGCCGCCGTTTTTTAATCCAAAAGGCAAAACTAAATATTCAAAAAGTACGAAAGCGCAGGAAAATGCAGTTTTCCAAGTATCCTCGGGCTTGATTCTCAATTTATGATAAGCTTCGATCAAATCAAGCTTGGTAAATATGCTCCCTTTCTTCAACACGGTAATTAGGTCCTTTACTAAGGGCATAGGGTATTTGTTATCCTTCGTAATTGCATTCAAATTTCGATAGTCAATGCATAGTCTGAATGAATTGTCTTTCTTCCTCCTAAATAACACGGG
Organism: Anolis carolinensis; assembly: GCF_035594765.1. NCBI lineage: Eukaryota > Metazoa > Chordata > Lepidosauria > Squamata > Anolidae > Anolis > Anolis carolinensis. Next base: position 15,527,207 of record NW_026943820.1, read on the forward strand.
GGCCCCCAAAGGGGAGTTGGAGGGCTTAATGAATCCCCGTGCCAGATTTTTATCAATATATTTCCTCAATTCCTCTTTTTCCTGAACAGACATGGGGTAAACTTTGGGTTTTGGTAAGTTTGCCCCTGGGGTTATTTCGATTCCCACTTCTAGATTCCTTTTGGGAGGTAATTTGCTTGCTTCTTTCTGATTGAACACATCCACAAAGTCCCTGTATTCCGGGGGCAATAGTTCTTGGCTTATTTCTTCCGACTCATCTCCCTCACTCTCTTCCTCTGCTATCTTGCCTATCTCCCATTCCGTTTGTTGTTCTTTAAAAGACATGCTCTTTCCCCTCCAATCTACTTCGGGGTTTGCCTGCTCTAACCACGGGATCCCCAGTATGACATTATACGTGGCAATAGGGGCTATTACAAAGGGTATTTTTCCCTCCCATTTGCCTATTTTACATGGGATCCCCTGTATTTCCTTCGTGGATACTTCCCCAGCAGCAACCGATCCATCCAATTGCGAGAACGCAATCGGAACTTTAAGTGCAGTCTGCTGGCATTTTAGCGCCTCCGCTAATTCTGGAGTTATAATGTTCCTAGAGCAACCGCAATCCACGAATGCTCTACAGGTGGCTCGATTCTCTAGTCCCGATAAGCAGATTGGCACTACCATCATGCGTTTGTCTTGACTCACCAGCTGCTCCGGATGCTCTGGGGCTTGCATCTCCTCCTCTGCTCGTCTCCCAGCTGCGGGCGTGGGTTTCGTGGTTTTGGGCGGTTCTCCCTTCCGGGCCCAACATTCTGCCGCCCGATGGCCCGTCTTCCCACACACAAAGCATCCTGGCTTGGTTCTGTTGTCGTCGCCTTTGGAGGGGATCCCGGGCCGCCCCCCCCCGGTCGCTCTTGCTTCCTTGTTTCTCCACGACCTCTCGCTGCCGGTCGCTGCTGGGCGCCGCCGCTCCAAAAGCGCTTTACTTGGGACAGGGTAGATTCGACGCGCCCTGCTAGCTGAATCCAACCCTGTAACGTCTCTGGATCATCTCTGTGCGCCGCCCAGCTAAATATCTCAGGGCGCAGTCCTTCTTTAAATATCTCCACTTTGGTCACTTCGGACCACTCTGGTACCTTTTCCGCAAGATGGAGGAATTCTTCTGCATACTCGGGTACCGTCTTGTCCCTTTGCTTTATGACTTTTAATTGGTCGCGAGCTCTTAATTGCTCCAGCGGGTCTCTGAAACGGTTCTCCAGCGCGGCTAGAAATTGGGGCACTGATCTCAAGCACAGGTCGTGCCTGGCGTGTAATTGTACATACCAGCTGGCCGCCCCCCTTTTGAGGGTATTTCCGATGGCCCGAACCATGCTTCCTTCGGAGGGGAATGTATGCGCGTTATCCTCCATGTATCCTCTGATGCCAATGAGGAAAAAGTTCAGTTCGGATGATTCCCCTCCGTATTCCAGTTTAAGCTCCTCTCTCCTAGGCATCCATTCTGCGGTACGTTGCCTTTGAACGGGTGGCATGGGGAGGGGTTGCATCAGGTTCCCCTGAACTGGCCCTTTGACCACGCCACGCCCCAGTCCGGCGGTCGCCCCCCGCGGTCCTCGGAAATCCGCCGCTGCCGTCGGCCCTTCCATCCACCTAAATGTAGGCCCTGCTGTAGCCCCTTCGTTCCGTCTTCCGTCGTCGGATGGCGCATCCTCTCCGTCCCCGTGGGTCTCCGGTTCCTCTCCGCCCTCCTCTACCAACCCACTGGACCCGATCCCGGGTCCTAGCGGTATTTCGACTCCGATACCAATTCGGGGGGTTGGGAGTCCTGTTGGGGTTGGCGGCCTCAGAGTTCCCAAGGTTCGCTGGCGATCCACCTCCCGCGCCATCCTTTCTCGGAACTCCAGCTCCTGCCAATACTCCTCGTCTCCATCACCGCCTACTGCCGTTGGGCTCTGCGTTGACGCACGCTGGCCCCTCTGGCTCCAGGCTTCATCCTTGCCCGGTCCTCTTTCGGTGCCGTACTGGGTGGGCTCCCTCTGGAGATTCTCTTCCAACAACGGCACCAATCGTCCCGCGGTTTCCGACAGCCGTGACAAGTTGGTCTCTAAGATGGACAACCGTAGCGCCATGGTCTCCGGCATGCTCCCCCCGGACCCCCAACTGGTCTCCGCAGCCGCTGAGACTCCTCTCCCTCCTCTGGGGATCCTCTGGGTCACTCCATTCGGTCTGGGGTAGCCGGTGGAGGAAGTGATGGCCTGTAGCGTTTCCTCTCCCAGCGGCCGGACATCTGGTAAGGGGCCCTCTGCCCCCCTCGGGCTCCGATCGCCCCCTCCACTCATTTTCACTTCACTGCGGCTCCGCAGGAGGGTGAGAATGGGATTCTCGACTTAATGTCACGCTTACTTCAAACGATCAGCATGAACACAGACCAAAGGCAGCTGCTATCAAAACCAATCTTTATTGAAGAGCACACGACTTGGAAAAGTCGAGAATGACATAATGTTTACATACAATCATCTTTATTACCTTTGCTACAACGTCACACCACACGTAAATATCATCACCCAAGCCCCACCCCATGAATCATTATCATCACTACAACACAAACTACTCATTAAAATTGTTTTGATTCTCACTCCAGAATTTCCCATGCTTTGCTGCCAGGTGTCCGTAGGAACTACAGAGGAGTGCGAATTGTTATGGCTCCGATTCAAGAGCTTGCAGACTCAGCTCTTGGAATCGGTCCCATGACATATATATATATACTTTTTCTTTTTTTGTTTTCTCTTTTATCTTTCTTCTATTTTTTTATACTTTCTTCACTTTCTGTCAAAATTATTGTTCTCACTCTTTCGTTGTTATTTAACTGTTATATACACCAATAAAATATACTTGGGAAAAAAAACATACTAATTCATAACCAAACTAATATGCATTTGGCGAAATTAAAAGCTGAAAAAAAAAGAGGGGGAAAAGTGTCAGAGCGTGGTTTGGACACATGCAGCAGAAGATCCACGTAGGAGCACTGGCACCAGTAACGAGGCTTGAGACTTCAACTATCTATAAACAGGTTTACTGGTGAACGGAAAACTCTCACAAGACGATACACATACAGACAGAGTGCAGAGAGCAGATAACCAGAGAGAGAATACAGGAAGCAGAAGGCTATATATATAAACACCTCTGCTGTATGATGCAACACTCAGTTAACTCTTTACACACTTGCATAGTGGACAGCAGACAGTGCATGATGCAATCCCCAGCTCACATTGCATCACTATAACTCAATTACATTTAAACAAACCTATGTACAATCATTCCCACTTAAACAAAAAGGACATTTGACTAAAACATATTAGAGCTCTGCCACTCCCATCAAAAAAACAATATTCTATTACTGGGTGTTTGCTGTGAGTTTTCCAGGCTGTATGGACATGTTCCAGAAGCATTCTCTCCTGACTTTACGCCCACATCTATGGCAAGCATCCCTCAGAGGTTCTTACATATTGTAACATAAACCCAACTAGGCAAGTGAGGTTTATGTTACAATATGTAAGAAATCAGTTAATATGTGTGTGTCAACTGCAAAATAAGATGCATGAAGCTGATTGGTTGAGCCATGACTGGAGAGTTGGTTAAGCCTGGGAGTTTTTGATACTGTTGCAATTTCGTTCAGGCTTGAGCTCAGCAGGTCCAGAGTGAGTTTGAAGAGAGAAGCAAAGAGAGAGACACACAGAGTTTGAAGTGTGCTGTTGCTTCATGAGCTGCTGGAAGGAGTTTATCCACATGGACAAAGAAAAGGCTATTTTAAATTTCTCATAAGAGGACATTATGTGAGTTGGTGCAACTGAGCACACCGTACATATGTTGTTCTGGGTTTAAGAAGAATAAATCACTTCTTTATTGTTCACATGTGTGCAACATATCTTCTTTCTCTGGCAAGGCAGTGAGTCGACTCTACATTTTGATTTTTTCATTCAATCACAGTTTATATATATGTGGAATGTCCAGGGTGGGAGAAAGAACTCTTGTCTGCTTGAGGCAAGTGTGAATGTTGCAATTGGCCACCTCGATTAGCATTGAATAGCCTTGTAGCTTCAAAGCCTGGTTGCTTCCTGTCTGGGGATCTTTTGCTGGGAGGTGTTAGCTGGCCCTGATTGTTTCCTGTTGGGAAACAGTTTCCAATATACCTCACAACCTCTGAGAATGCCTGCCATAGATGTGGGCGAAACATCAGGAGAGAATGCTTCTGGAACATGGCCATACAGCCCAGAAAACTCATAGCGACCCAATGATTCCGGCCGTGAAAGTCTTTGACAACACAATATTATATCATTAGACATCAAGTTGAATGATCCTACTAGAAATGAAATTGTTAAATTGTAAAAGTTTAGGTTACTTGTTTGCATTTGAAGAGGTTGTTGTTGTTTACATTTGGAGAGGAAACTGTTTCAAGTCAAGATTGGCCTTTAAAGGTTGACTCCTGTGACCTGTAAATGGCGTCAGAAGGCCCAACTGAAACCAGAATGGAGTCTGTTCTGTCAGAACACAACATTTTTCTAGCCTTGTGTCCTTTTGTAACACACAATACACATTGAAATGGCTCCTCTGGATAAATTTCCGAGTTCTGTGAGGAAATACTGTCAGTTGGAAAGCTGTCAAACCTTTCTAATTGATTTTTAACAAACACAGTCTAATTCACAAACAAACTAATATGCATTCAGTGAAATAAAGGGCTGGGAAAAAAGAGCGGGAAAAGGACATTTAACTAAAACTAAAACTTATTAGGGCTCTGACACTCCCATCATAACTGTAATGAAAAGTGGGGGAAAAACACCAATATTCTATCACTGGGCTGCTGTGAGTTGTCCAGGCTGTATGGCCATGTTCCAGAAGCATTCTCTCCTGACGTTTCATCCACATCTATGGCAGGCATCCTCAGAGGTTGTGAGGTCTGTTGGAAACTAGGCAAGTGAGGTTTATATATCTGTGGAAGGTCCAGGGTGGGAGAAAGAACTCTTGTCTGTTAGAGGCAAGTGTGAATGTTACAGTTGGCCACCTTGATTGTCATTGAATGGATGTGCAGCTTCAAAGCCTGGCTGCTTCCTGCCTGGGGTAATCCTTTGTTGGGAGATGTTAGCTGGCCCTGATTGTTTCCTGTCCAGAATTTCTCTGTTTTTTTTAGTGTTGCTCTTTATTTACTGTCCTGATTTTAGATTCTTTGAAATACTGCTAGCCAGATAATTTGTTTCACAATAGGAATCATATGTGCAAAATAATGATAATATATACACAGTGTGAATTAAATAAATAAGCTGGTTGACAAATCAATATTGTATAGATAGGCAAAACTGAAAACATTTTGTAAAAAAAGAATCACATTGATGAACTGGACACCTAAAAACAGCTGTGGACAATGACCCAGGTGAGGAAGAAAGTATGTTTCACTTCTTAAAACACACATAAGCAGATAAACAAATTGCTGCTCCAATTAACAAATCAACAAGAAATGCAAACAGAGGATTAACCTAATTTGTTCATCAAAGCACAGGGCTAGAAAATTAAAAGAGAGGGACTTATAAACATCAAACTCAGATGACAATCAACAACGGTCCAAACCCTCACAACTCTTTCAATGAGCAACTAAATCTAGCAAACAAAGGGTTGCAAGAGATAATTGATTACATAATGTCATTGACCTCACACAGTCCCTCCCTAGAAGCACTGTGAAGAAAGCTAGTAAAAGTCATACTCCAAAATGCATATCAGAATTATTTATGAGCAAAACTGTGCATCCTTTCCCCCCACTACATCACACCACCTTGGTGTTTGACTCATATGATAGGAGCCTCCAGTGGTGCAGTGGGTTAAACCCTTGTGCCGGCAGGACTGGTGACTTGAAGGTTGGGTTGCTGACCTGAAGGTTGCAGTTTCAAATCCAATCTGGGGGGAGCGTGGATGAGCTCCCTCTATCAGGTCCAGCTCCATGCGAGGGCATGAGAGAAGTCTCTCACAAGGATGGTAAAAAGATCTAAACATCCGGGCATTCCCTGGGCAACGTCCTTGCAGACAGCCAATTGTCTCACACCAGAAGCAACTTGCAGTTTCACGAGTCGCTGATGACATGAAAAAAAAAACCCTCATATGATCGTATTAGAGACGTATTGCTGACCTTTCCCTACTTATGTATGGTATCCAAATTTCTGGAATGGTCTGAATATTTGTATTGAGCTTTTTTATTCCAGAATTGAATTGGGCCAACCTGATCCAATCTGCAGCTGATTTGAATTGACTCTGTTTGCTTTGGGAGTTGACTGGTTTTATCACACAGCCCTAGTAATTTGCTTTTATTTCTCAAATTCCAGGCACAAAAAATGGAGTTCTGTCGTGAAACAGACTGAAATGAAATTAAAAACTGTGGTTGAAGATCAGGACTAAAGTGAGTATATGTTCATAGAACTGCATTGTAATCAATTTGATTAGGTTGTACTTCTGAATACCCCGGCTTTGCAAGGGCAAAAGTAAGTATCAAGTAATTCTATGCAACACCTCTCAAAGAAATGATGGACAAAAAGCAGAAATGTGATCAACTGTATTACAGCATAGTGCTCTGAGGAGAAAAGTATAATAGCTCAGAACATGAGTCCAATTAAACTCCATATTTTTATAAGATATATGGTAAGTACAGTTTTTTTTAAAAAAAAAGATGTATATTGATCATCCCTATTTCTGTTTTTAAAAATCCAGTATCAATGCTATTATTTTCCATGTGGAGTCAATGACATTTGCAACTTTCAGAGTGTATGTATTTAAGGTTGCATTTTATGCAGTGCTTTGTAATTCTGTAATTCTGCCAGATATTTAACAATTGCTTCCAATGTACTTGGGGAAATAAACCTCTTGAGGACCAACTTGTATAATCAGGTATGAACACAGCCACCTAGTGAGTTCAATGCATGTGGGAGATGTTTCGTATAGTAATGCATGTTAAGCTTGCAGTAGGCATGTGTAAAGTGTTCTCTGTGCTATTCAGGCCTGAAGAATGTTTTGGTCACAAGTTACTCGGCCGTGCGAGCTGTACTGTCTTGCATGCCTGTTTTCTATTACAGTCCTGAATTTCAGGTTTCCACTGCACATCTTATCTTCCTGCTTGGGAAATATTCCTATTCACAGTACCTGGTTATTATTACTATCTGTATCTGCCCTCTTGGAAAGGCAACAAAGCTCAACACTGAAGACTGAAGGATGCTTTACACTGGATAATAGTAATAGGGTCAATTTTTTTTGAGTGACTGAAGTATCCTCCCTCTATGTGTACTCATCCTGACCCCTCAATGATGTAAACTATTCTGTATTGTCGAAGGCTTTCATGACCAGAATCACTGGGGTGTTGTGTGGTTTCCAGGCTGTATGGCCAATGTGTTCTAGCAGCATTTTCTCCTGACGTTTCGGCTGCATCTGTGGCTGGTACCTTCAGAGGATCTGATGGTGGTCAAGCAAGTGGAGTATATATACCAAGGTGGGAGGAAAGAACCATTGTCTGTTAAACAAGTGTAAAGGGTGCAATTAGCAAACTAGATTTGTATGTGTTGAGTGGGATCCACTCATTAGTATGCGAGTAACCATGACCCTCCAAGGTGTAGCTAGGTTAGATCAGCACCCTGAGTAACTTTCCTATCTTAGAATAGAGTACCTACAGAACAGCTTCATTTCTTTCTCCAAACCATTGACACACAAGCTCCTTAAATCAAGATCTATAACCACCGCATGCACAACTCCAACCTCAACAGTGTGCTTCGGCTAGTTTGCACTTTTTCACATGAAGCAGTTGTGAATCATCTTCCCAACACTAGCCCCATGCTGTTGGTAAGGGAGTGGAGTAGTGGAGTGGCAGTACTGTAGCGGAGGAAGAGATTTTTAGTGGAAGACTGAGTACTTCCCTGAATAGCGTGAGCCCCTCCTGACCTCTATCTGCAGCATCCTTCCTTCTCTCTTCAAGCCCATACAACTGTTGCTGATCATGCTTAGTGCCCAGAATGGGCAAAGGCGTCTCCACTAACGAGGGCTTGAAGAGACGAAAATGGGAGAGTTTGAGGACACTGAGCCATGGAAGGATAAACTGAGTTAGTGGGTAAGCATTTTGAATACATCACTGTCCATCACTGGGATCGGGACATTCATAGGGATACCAAGATGCTTGTTTATAAAGCTATTGTCTTCCCAACTCTGTTATACGCCTGCGAAACATGGACCATCTACAGACGTCATACTCAGATTCTGGAACGATTCCATTAGTGTTGCCTTTGAAAAATCCTGCAAATCTCTTGGGAAGATAGGTGGACATATGTCAGCCTGCTGTAAGAAGCAAAGACCATCAGCATGGACATGATGATCTTTCGCTACCAATTTTGCTGGACTGGCCACATTGTCTGAATGCCCGATCATGGTCTCCCAAGGCAGATACTGCACTCCCAATTCAAGAATGGAAAATAAAATGTTGCTGGACAGGAAAAGAGGTTTAAAGATGGGTTAAGGCTAACCTTAAAAACTGTGGCATAGACACCAAAAGAGAATTGGGAAGCCCTGGCCCTTGAGCAATCTAACTGGAGGTCAGCTGATACTAAGAGTGCTGTGGAATTTGAAGAGGCATGAATGGAGGGCAAAAAGGAGAAACATGTCAAGAGGAAGGCATGACAAGCCAACCCTGGTCAGGACCGACTTCCATCTGGAAATCAATGTTCTCACTGTGAAATAACATGCAGATCAAGAATAGGTCTCTAAAGTCATCTTCGGACCCATCGTCAAGATGGAAGGCAATCATAATCAGACACAAGGAATCGCCTAAGTAAGTAAGTTCATCATTGCCCATTCTAAGAAGAGTCTATGTTTTTATCCCATACATCTTTTAAACTTTGTTACATTCTTCTATGCTTTCCCCTCCTAGTCCTTCTACTATGCTCTTCTTTAATACGTGTGTTTTTAATTGTATACAGAAGCACACAAGGAGTGGCTTCACCATTGATTTATACAGAGCCATGCATATATATTTAACAATACCCTTTTGTGATGTCCACCTGTTTTATTGTCAGATGGATGACTGAGAAATATCCTGCATATGGTATCATCAGCATTATGATCAGAGAAACAACACCTACAAAATCTATTATTCATTAAGTGTAACCAATATATAATTTAAAACAGTGGGTTTTGTCAAATAATGTTAGGTCAGCATAATTTTCTGCCTATTACTAATATCTATAACATCTTTGCCTTAGTCAGCTCTATTTAAATATGCAATCATTTACAGCTTTTGACTATATTGTGTTCACACTCCCAATTTCCAATATTCAACTACTACAAATTTTATGCTGACATCAATAGCAAACTATTAAAGACAGTATTTCATTATTGGTTTTTCATCCCAAAAGTTATTTACAATTATATACTAAGCACTAATATTAAAGGAAACCATTTAAATGAGGTGCTATCTGCTTTAACAATATGTCTGTCACAGAATGAGATTGTGTTTAAAGATTTTATCAAGAAATGGTTGTTTGCTGAGGTTATGTTTTGTCCATGAAATATGCATTTCATATCTCTTTCATTTCATTAACATAATTTAATTTGTGCTTTGCATTTTGTGCATAATACATATTTGATTTACAAAACAAATATTTCCATTAGAAAATGAATTTCATGCAGGCAAAAAGCAGAACCAAATGATGTATTGAAGGAAAATAAGAAGAAATGAAATGCATTTTCTCAGTCTATTAAAAAATCTATGGCATTGACAGAAAGTGCACTTAGTGCTACATTTAAAAAATAGCACATATGTCAATGTATTAACAAATAGAATTGGAAATACAAATATTTCCCTATATCAAGCCAAGAATCTCTTTATTTTAATTGAGTTGATTTAAAAGCCCCCAACTACAATTTAATTTTTATTTCATCATGTGGTGCAGTGGCTGATGCCATTACATCTGTGCAAGGCTGGCAGTCAATATGCAAAGAGGTTTTACCTTTTTAAAAAGTTACCATTGACAAAAGCAACAAATAATGTAATGGTTGGAAAATGTGAAATTATTAATTTGCTGATTGCCTTTGAATGTTCGGAAAAGTGGGTAGGAAGGGAAATGAGTTTGAAGTAATGATAAAAGGACTTGTGCCAGATGATTCTAAAAATCCTGCCCCAAAACACCAAAGAATACTATGGGGATTTTCTTTGCTCCTTCTCCTACTATGCTCCTAGGGGGAGAGGGGGCAGTATCTGGAATCTTTTTTTTAATATAGTAGAATGTAAAACAGGAAAAACTGTTAATATCAAACAAAAACAGCTATGCTGGATCAAATTATGTAGTATCTATTTATTCCAGCATCCCTTTCTGCAGTGGCCAACTTAGGGGTACATCTACACTGTAGAATGAATGCAGTTTGATACCACTGTATCTGCTATGACTCTATGCTAAGGAATCCTCAAATATGTAGTTTGGTGAGAAACTAGCATTCTTTGGCAGAGAAGGCTAAAGATCTTGTAAAACTACAATTCCCATGATTACATAACACTGAAGCATGACAGCGAAAGTGGTGTCAAACTGCATTCATTCACAGTATAGATGCACCCTAGGAAGCCTATTTTTAATTGTGTCAGAAGCGACTTGAGAACATACTGCAAGTCACTTCTGGTGTGAGAGAATTGGCTGTCTGCAAAGACGTTGCCCAGGGGACACCCAGATGTGTTACCATCCTGCTGGGAGGCTTCTCGCATGTCCCCACAAGCTAGAGCTGACAGGTGGGAGCTGGAATTTGAACTGGCAACCTTCAGGTCAGCAGTTCACCCGGCACAAGGGTTTAACCCATTGCACTACTGCAGTTCCTAGGAAGTCTATGGGGAGCTCACAGGCAGGCTGTGAGCAGAATAATGCTTTCTCGTGGTTGTCTCCTGGCATTTGATGTTCAAAGCCATGCTGCTTCTGATCCTGGAGTTAACATATAGTTATTGTGACTTTACCCCTCAATAATGAGGGGGAAAGTTGTTTTATGCCATTTTTGGGGTAGTCCTGGGGACTAAAATGCCCCCAGATCAGCCTGGGGATTTGGTGGGTTTAGGGGGCTTCTCAGGGGATCCCACAGGCTTCATTTAGGGGTCCCAAGTGAAATTCTCAGCCAAAGAATTGTGCTGGAGGAACTTGAAAGGCCTACATAAATGTTCTATCCAGGATTTCTAAGTCCTTCAGCACAATTCTGTGTTTAACCTCTGGCAAAAGCTGACTATAGAGATTCCTAGACAAACTGGTGAATAATCAAATCTGCAAGAGTAAACCTGTAAATGTGGAGGATGACTATAATATTTTCAGGGAAAGGCAAGAAAGTGAATTCCTTGCCTGCAGTTATTATCCCAAGCACATTTAATAAACAAGATGGTTTAAGGACTAGAATATTTACAATATTTAGATAATTTACAACATTTTAGGTTTTTTTTTCCATGTCAGGAGTGCAAGTCGCTTCTGGTGTGAGAGAATTGGCTGTCTGCAAGGGTGTTGCCCATGGGATGCCTGGATGTTTTATCATCCTGTGGGAGGCTTCTCTCATGTCCCCACATGGGAAGTTTGAGCTGACAGATGGGAACTCACCCACCCCCGGATTCGAACTGCTGATCTTTCCATCAGCAGTCCTGCCGGCACAAAGGTTTAAACCATTACACCAGTGGGGTTCATAACATTCTAGGTAAGCTAAGGTAACTATGACTGGAAATCACTTGAGTCACACTACATAAACGAGGACAAAAAGTCACCATTGCACAAATTGACATATTCTGATATAGGGAGAATCAAAGTTGCATTGTCAACATGTTAATTTGTGTCTTTTATTTGCATGTTGTGTATTGTGATTGCACGTCCTATACTTTGCATTGCAGTTGTGCATCATGCATTGTGCTTAATGGCATCGTTGACATGTGTTGTGCAATGCTGATGCTCTGCATAGTTGCATAATGCTAGCATAGCTTATCTCCGTATGCAGATATTCACGATATGCTAAGGGAATGTTGGATTGAGGCCTATATCTGTTATACCTGGAGCTAATTAAATGTTGTAGAAGGACTGATCTGAGAGCGACAGAAGAAGGTTAGAAGAAGGAACAAACTAACAAAAAATGGAAAGCAAGATAGTGGAATTGTGACACTTTTAAGAATAAAAAAGGATGGCAACCCAATTCTGCATGTTTCTTTATTTAAAGTCTGTTAGAAGTATCCTAGGACTGACTAGCCCTCCTATCCCTGATTTCATTATGTATCAGAAAGACAGATAATACTCTTGAGCAAAGGACCAGAAGCTATACAGCCTTATTTGTGTGTGGATTCTAAAATCACTGAATTCAATGGGACTTGTTGCCACTGTGTAATAGATTGCCCCGTTTTAGCATACTGAATGTTGCAAAGAGCTTACCAGACAACATCTAAGATTTTTAAAAAATTATTCAAGAAAAAGACAAAATAAAACACGCAAACAGATATTTTAGATATATAAAGCTATCGAAACTACGCACATACACACTGTACATTACAACTAAACTCGCACAATTAAGCAACTATCAAATAAGCATATAAACTTTCCATTGTCTATCAGATGGTTACTACTATCCCTTATTAGTCTTATTCCCTTTAAACAATAATAGCTAATGTATACAAAACTATACTAGTTCATGAATTCTACAGCTGATAAATGCTCCCGTTGGTGTGAAAAAATGATGAACAGGTCCCAAGCTTCCTTAGTCAGAGATTTCTTCTTAGTCAGCATATATTGTAACAGAACTGTTGTGTTATGATCCAGTGGATTCTTTGAATCCCCCTCCGCCCCCCCCCCCCAAAAAAAAATCCAGCTTCAATCTCCAGCATCCGGCTTAGGACTAGGGAAGACTTCTGTCTGAAATTCTGGAAGAACATTGTAAACATACTGAAAGATCTGGATGGCTCAATAGCCTAACCTTTTCATAGGGAAATGTTCTGTGTTGATTTTTACATAGACTGATCTGCTATCTCAAGTATTTTTTAAATTTTAGTTTGCATAATAGCCTAACTACATATTAAATCTTAGAGGATGGCAATTGAGCTATATGAATGCTTGGCGGAGGTAATGGCTGGATGAGGAAAAACAAATTGAAACTGAATCCAGACAAAACAGAGGTGTTTGCCATCAAGAGTCCTAATCTGTGGATGGAGGTGCATCAACCAGTTCTGGGAGTGCTCCTGTATCCCTCTCTCCAAATGTCAGCTCAGAGAGATGTGACGGTCAGAAGTGCATATTCTGTTCTGACAGTTAGATCAGCTGTCGCAATTTAAGTGAAGAACTATCTCTTCTGGCAGGCCAACCCAGAGAGTTTTAATGACGAATTTTAAACTTGCATCTTATTTTTAATCTTTGTTTTGTGTATTTTAATATGTATTTTGTGGAAATATATTTTAATACAGTATGTGTATTTTAAAGAATGTTTTAGATAAATGTGTGTTTTAAAGAATGTTTTTAAATTAATGTTGTAACCTGCCTTGAGCTGTGAGGAAAGGCAGGCAAAAAAAATTAAAGCAGCAGCAGCAGCAGCAGCAGTAGTAGTAGTAGTTGTTGTTGTTATTATTTAGTCTTTCACATCAGGGTACAGTCCAATTAGTACTACTCACAAGTTGCTCTTTCAGACATTCACTCTTTGCCAATCCTTTGTGATTTTTGTTCATGTTGGGCCAGTTTTCTCTTGGCATTGGCTTCTTGGCTATTCTGAGAGCTTGCTTCAGAATGCTTTAATAAATTGACCTGGAAGAGGAACTTCAGCTAGATTCTCAAAAATACACAACTCTTAAGTCATAAACTAAATTATGACATTTATGTCTGCATAAATCAGGAGGAACTTCATGGGTAGAAGCTCAGTGGAGCAATGAATTCAATGTCGCAGAAGAGTACTATTAAGCAGTCAAGAATCTGGCACTCTTAAAATGTCTGTCTTGATGGAATTCATACAATCATTGCAAAATGCATATTCTGTCCAGGCATCGGTCCTTGAGTTGGTTTCTAGGTCCACAGACATATCTGCACTATGGTCCTTGAAAATCTTTGCTAGAGAGCTCTGCTGGTGGAATTCTTTGCCCCTTCCCAAATTACAATTTCCAAAATTCCATTGGATTGAAACTTTACAGTTAAAAGTGATATCAAACTGCTATAATGGTGTAGTGCAGATGTGCAATGTCTCTGTGACAGTTTTTGAATAATGGTATCTTTCATATTATCTATGTTAGCCTCAAAACAACAGTGAATGGGACAAAAACTTCTGTATATGTTTTCAGTTAATGTTTGTGGAAGAGATCACACAGTGCAGATGCACCTTTGGATTTGCAGAAATTCTATAGTCAATGCAGGTGGCTTCCAGTACTTTAATGAAAGATGCTAACTTTAACAAAGTTATCTCAACCCACACTTGTAACAATTTGCTGCTCTTGTGTGCCTTCAACTCAGCTCCACCTTATGACAACCGATCACTTGGTGCTTTTCTTTGGAAGCTAGCTTTTTCATTTCTATTATCCATCACCTCCAAATGCACTGTCTAATGATTAATTCCTGGGTCATCTCTGTTTAATTTAATATGAGCTTTCTATGAATTCTCTTAAATTATGAGATCTTCATGTCTTTCTTAAGTTTAACATCATCTTCAGGCAACGTGCCCCTGAAGGCAACAGAACCATGTAATAAAAGGCCAGAGAACTGGCATGTAATTTGGGGGGTGGGGGTGGGGGGTGCGGGTGGGGTTGGTTAAAGGAAGTTTTGTAAAATTATTACTCTTCATTTTTCTGTCTCCTTAGGGTGTTGGTAGAGATTGTAGGAGTCTGGAAGAGCAATACACATTTAACCAGTTTCCTCAAAAGCACTGTGTTTTCAATGGCTCAGTGCCAGAGGCATAAGGAAATCCCAGGGATCCAGTTGGACTCCCGCCTCCCTTCAGGGTTTAGATGGGTCAGAGGGGAGCAGAAAAATAACAGTTTGCACAAGGCCAAGAAATTATTGCCTTTAGTCAACCTTGAAGAAAAGATAAGAATATTTATACTGAACTCCTGCTTTAAAGGCATAAGTAATTGCCATATTTTAGTTGATATTAGAATGTCAGAGGTCTAAAATTCTGAATGAGGCATGAGAGGAAAGAAAATCAGAAGGGGATCCTACCACTACTTGTACATATAAAGTAATTTATGGAAACTCACCAGTAGCTGTTCTGTGAGTTATAAAAATAAACTCTTGTCTGCTCTTACTATTACATCCTCTGACAAGTGCTTGTATTAGTGTTACTTGAGAATGGAGGTGAGAAGTGATGCTTTCGTATTTAGCATGTTCTTGAAACAGAGGGTTTTTCTGTAAAGAGAGAGACTGTGTATAGGACTGACAAATTTATTTTATATATTTATTTTTCCTCTTTTTCGTCATTAATTCCTATGCAGAAAATAGTACCATCTTCTGGAATTCATATTCCTGAGTTGAAATATTATTTTCTGTGCAGAAAATGTTTTTTGTTTTCATGCAAAGCACTCATAACCAAATTTAATGCAGAATAAGTCCCAACCAGGCCTGTAGCCGGGGGGGGGGGGGGGGGGGTAGGGGTTCAACCCCCCCCCCCCCCAAATTTTTCAGGTTAAAAAAAACTGGTTTGCTCATGAACCAGTTAACCAACTCCCCATGCTAAGTCTATGAGATGCAAAAAATTAAGAGTCTGTGATGAACCATGGGCCTTGTAGTCTTGCTCAGGACATTGTAATCCCTGATGAAGATGAAAACTTGGGTTTTTTACCTTCCCAGTCTGAACTGGATTCCTCTCAGCCAGATCCTTCCCAGGCAGATCTGGAAACCTTGCACCTGCAAGAAAGTTGTGCCCCAGAAGTATGTCAAACAACCCCAGAGCCTACTTCTCCCGTGTTCTTGCGCCGGGAGTTTTGTAAACAACAGAGAAGTTTGGATTCAGCTTCGCGCAGGAGTGCGAGGATAGCAGCTAAGAATGTTGCCAATTAACATTGGTTCTCGTGAGAATCTTTAAGGAGTTTAACATCTGGTCTCAGAGTTTAGCTTTCGTTTCTGATTCCCAGAGAACCGCTTTGGTGAGAAAGTTGGACTCTATATAGGTGTTTTGCCCGCGTAGCAACTTCGCGGAGTCAATTCGTCAGCCTACGGAGCGAGTTGTGTCTGGACAGCGCGCTCCGATTCAAGCCTCGCTTCAGCTCAAGCCTTGCCTTGCTATCCAGCCTTCGCCTTGCTTCCCAGCCTTTGTTTACCTACGGACTTTGCCTTGTTTCCCAGGACTAATCCTTGCCTTGTTTCACGGATTTCACCAAGTTATTCCACGGACCTTGTTCTTGTTCTTAGTTACCTTGTTCCACGTTCAAGCCTTGTTTCAAGTATCAAGTTATTTCCTAGCCACGCTCAAGTTTTAGGGACTAAGGACCTTGTCATCTCCCCTCACTTTGCTTGGCAAAGTGAGTGTTTCGGTTATTGGATTACAACTTTGGACCTTAATATTTCTTATTGGACATTGCTTTTTTGGACTAATTCTGACCTTTCCTGAAGGGTCTAATTCTGGACTATTTTCTATACTTGTTTTTATTAACTTTATATATTCCTTCAATAAAGATATTAGTTAGATTCTGGCCTCTGTGTATGGTTATTGGTGCCTCTGCCGCCTGGGTCGTGACAGTTTGACTCCGCCACCCATAAGCACCAACTAACCGAGGCCAGGATGTCTACCGGAGCCGCGCCGGCTGGACAGCCGCTCAGTTACACCATCAGCAAGGACGAAGTGGACCGCATCCGTGACAGACTCAACGCGCAGGATGGAGAAATAAAAGGGTTGAGGGAGCGCGGAGTTCGCCTCCCGGCCATGGCGTTGCCTACCAAGTTTTCTGGAGAAGCTGCTAAGGTTCATGTTTTCCGCCGCCAATGTCAAGCTTATCTAGAGGCCCGTGATGCCGAGTTTCCCCAAGAAGACATCAAGGTGGCGTGGGTCTACAGTCTTCTAGACGGACCAGCGGCTAGCTGGGCGACGGCCCTGTTTGATCAAGCCTCCCCCCACCTAAGTTCAGCACAACGCTTCTTGGATCACCTTAAGGAGACCTGGGGAATCGAGGACAATTTGGAGGCAGCCGGTCACAAACTCCGGCGCCTCCTTCAAGGAGACAGACCCATGTCTCAGTACATAGCCGAGTTCCGCGTGCTGGCCCACAACACCGGCTGGAACGATGTAGCCCTCAGAGGACAATTTCGGGAGGGTCTCAACATTGAAATGCTGGAAGAAATCTCCAAGGTGGATCCTCCCCAGACCCTCGAGGCACTCATTGATCAATGTTTACGGGCTGAAGTCATGATTGCCAACAGGAAACAATGGGTTCGAGGCCAGGGCGGTAGAGCCGGGGCAAAACCCCCCGCTCCCGCCAGTGTTCAGCCACGTCCGGTGTGGAGACCCCCGCCGCCAACCCCATACCCCAGAGGAGGCGAGGAGGTGCCGATGCAGTTGGGCAATGTGCGTCCCAGACTAGATGCCGCCGAGAAGGCCCGTCGTCAACGCTTGAACCTCTGCTGGTACTGCGGGAACGGGGGCCACTTCGCCAGAGAGTGCCCAGCCAAGGGGAAGCCTGCCGCCCGTCTTGCGGCGGCGTCCTCCACGGAGTCGAAGGCGTCTGAGCCGACTGGCACACAGCCGGCGGGGGAAGCCAACGACCGGGTGTAGAGAGGCTCGCCAACCCGGTCAAAAAATCCATCCAAGAGCCGCCAACCGGGGTCCTGTTCCTTCTCGTGGTCACATTATGGTCAGCAAAAAGGGGACCCGTCATGATCCACGCCATGATAGACTCTGGAGCTACCAACAATTTCATCGATAGAGAGTATGCCGACTCTCTGGGATTACAATATCATGATTTCAAGAATGCCCGTGTGGTGCAAGCCATAGACGGCCGTCCCCTCAAGACGGGCCCCGTAAGCCAGTGGTCGGAACCCACCAGGATGTGGATAAGGGAACATATGGAAGAGATTTCCTTCTTTGTTACCGAGGTTCCCCATTTCCCTGTGATTTTGGGAATTCCATGGCTGACACTCCACGACCCTAACATCTCCTGGTCCAACAGAGAACTGCAGTTTGCTTCACCGTACTGCCAAAACCATTGCCTCGTAGCCAAGGTATGCCATGCCACAGACTCCGAGCCCATCATCACCTTGCCAAAGAAGTACTCCGAGTATTGGGATGTATTCAATGAGAAAGAAGCCGAAAAATTACCCCCACATAGACCTTATGACTGTGCCATTGACTTGGTGGAGGGGGCCCCGATCCCGCGAGGGCATCTCTACTCCCTGACTGAACCAGAGCAAGAAGCTCTCAGGGAATTCTTAGAGACAAACCTTCGCAAGGGGTTCATCAGACCCTCTCAATCCCCAGCCGCCTCCCCAGTGATGTTTGTGAAGAAGAAGTCAGGGGAATTACGCTTGGTGGTGGACTACAGAGCATTGAACAATATCACCAAGCGGAACAGCTATCCCCTGCCCTTAATCTCGGATCTACTGGACCGACTTCGAGGAGCCAAGGTCTACACCAAGCTGGATCTTCGGGGGGCTTATAATCTAGTTCGCATCAGAGAAGGGGACGAGTGGAAGACCGCCTTCCAGACTAAATTCGGATTATTCGAGTCCCGAGTTATGAATTTCGGTTTATGCGGAGCTCCCGCAACGTTCCAGCATTTTGTCAACGATATTTTTCAGGACTATCTAGACAGATTCTTGATAATCTACCTGGACGATTTTTTGGTGTTTTCCAGATCACAATCAGAACATGAGAACCACGTCAAAATGGTGTTGCAACGACTGCGGGATCATGGACTTTATGCCAAGCTAGAAAAATGCGCTTTTGATCTACAAGAGGTAGATTTCCTTGGCTACCGCATCTCGCCTCTAGGGCTTTCCATGGATCCAGCCAAAGTTTCAGCAGTATTGGAATGGCGGGCGCCAACTAACAAGAAAGAGGTGCAGCGTTTCTTGGGGTTCGCGAACTACTACCGCAAGTTCATTCCAGATTTTGCCCGCTGGTCCGACCCCATCACTAGCTGCATCCGTGGAAAGCAGCCTTTCCGCTGGACTGATCAAGCAGAGAAAGGGTTCCAGCAACTGAAGAAACTATTCACCTCCCAGCCAATTCTACAGCACCCAAATCCTGGAACCCCTTTTGTGGTGCAAGCGGACGCCTCTGATGTGGCAATTGGGGCTGTACTCTTACAACCGGTGGGAGATCACCTCCACCCCTGTGCCTTTTATTCTCGTCAACTAACCACACCAGAGAGGAATTACACCATTTGGGAAAAAGAACTACTGGCCATAAAGGCAGCCTTTGAAACTTGGAGACATTGGCTAGAAGGGGCCAAATTCCCCATTGAAGTCCACACTGATCATCGTAATCTAGAACATCTAAGAACTGCCCGCAAACTAAATCAGAGGCAGCAACGTTGGGCTTTATTCTTTGAACGTTTCAACTTCCAGATCCATTATGTGACCCCAGCTCAAACCAAGCAAGCAGACGCCCTGTCACGTAAACCGGAATACGCTGCAGGACGCAAGGAGACCTTTGAATCCCAACTGCTACAACCTGAGAACTTTGCCACGCTCACAGTGAGGAACACCAAATCCAGTCCCATTGGTTCAACTTCCCCTACTCCAGGACCCATCTGTGCTCAAGAAATCAGGGCTAGTCAGCAAGCAGATGCCTGGGCGCAGGACCAACTTCGCCAAGGTCTGCATTTTCCCTTTTCGCTTAAAGATGGGCTGCTCTGCTATAGAAATCATGTTTATATCCCACCCGGACCGGGCAGGGAAAAAGCGCTTCGTCTGTGTCATGACTGCAAACCAGCAGGACACTTCGGACTATTTAAAACCATGCATTTGATCCTAAGAGATTTTTGGTGGCCCAAGATCCGCAAGGATGTGGAAAAATATGTCAACACCTGCCCAGTATGCCAGCGCTCCAAGATACGAAGGGAGAAGCCCTCAGGGCTTTTGCACCCCCTTCCTACCCCATCTCGCCCATGGGAAATAATTTCCGCGGATTTCATCACTGACCTACCACCTTCCTGTGGATTCACCACGATCTTAGTGGTGGTGGACCTATTCACCAAGTTAGCCCATTTCATTCCCTGCGAAGGCCTCCCCACGGCCAAAGAAACTGCGGATCTATTTCTTCAGCATGTTTTCAGACTACATGGATTGCCCAAGAGTTTAGTCACAGACCGTGGATCTCAATTCACCTCTCGTTTTTGGAAGGCACTACAAAAACTACTGGGCATAGACTCTCGCTTATCTTCAGCTCATCATCCCCAAACAGATGGGCAAACGGAGCGCACCAATGCCACTTTGGAGCAGTATCTTCGCTGTTATGTAAACTACCAACAGGACAATTGGGCTTCTCTGTTACCACTGTCTGAGTTTGCCTACAATAATGGAGTTCAAGCTTCTACAAAAGAAACGCCGTTCTTTGCAAACTACGGTTTCCATCCACGTTTCTTTCCCCCTGTCATTGAAACTTCAGAAGTTCCCGCAGCAGAGGATTGGCTGCAGGAACTCACAGCGGTGCAACAACTTTTGCTCCAGCAACTGGACCAAGCCAAGGAGGACTATAAACGCCACGCTGACAAACACCGCCAGCCGGGCCCCGAAATCAAGGTAGGAGATCGGGTTTTTCTGTCCACTCGCTTTCTGCCCTCCCACCGCCCATGCCGGAAGTTAGATGCCCGCTTCATTGGCCCCTATCCAGTGGTGGCGCAATTAAACCCCGTGACTTTCAAACTCCAACTTCCGCGTTCAATGCGCATTCACCCAGTGTTTCACCGTTCCCTGCTCCTTCCGGCGGATGGTGTGCGTCCTGATACAGACCAACCGGCCCCCCCTCCTGTTTTGATGAATGGGGAGGAGGAGTTCGAGGTTGAGGACATTTTGGATTCTCGCTTTCATCGCCGCCGCCTACAATATCTCATTGACTGGGTGGGTTTTGGGCCTGAGGAACGCTCTTGGGAAGACGCCTCCACAGTCCATGCTCCTGATCTAACCCGTCGCTTCCATCTGACCTATCCCACCAAACCGCGACCTCGCGCCTCGGGGAGAGGACCCCAGTTTGGGAGGGGCCCTGAGGAGGGGGATAGTGTGATGAACCATGGGCCTTGTAGTCTTGCTCAGGACATTGTAATCCCTGATGAAGATGAAAACTTGGGTTTTTTACCTTCCCAGTCTGAACTGGATTCCTCTCAGCCAGATCCTTCCCAGGCAGATCTGGAAACCTTGCACCTGCAAGAAAGTTGTGCCCCAGAAGTATGTCAAACAACCCCAGAGCCTACTTCTCCCGTGTTCTTGCGCCGGGAGTTTTGTAAACAACAGAGAAGTTTGGATTCAGCTTCGCGCAGGAGTGCGAGGATAGCAGCTAAGAATGTTGCCAATTAACATTGGTTCTCGTGAGAATCTTTAAGGAGTTTAACATCTGGTCTCAGAGTTTAGCTTTCGTTTCTGATTCCCAGAGAACCGCTTTGGTGAGAAAGTTGGACTCTATATAGGTGTTTTGCCCGCGTAGCAACTTCGCGGAGTCAATTCGTCAGCCTACGGAGCGAGTTGTGTCTGGACAGCGCGCTCCGATTCAAGCCTCGCTTCAGCTCAAGCCTTGCCTTGCTATCCAGCCTTCGCCTTGCTTCCCAGCCTTTGTTTACCTACGGACTTTGCCTTGTTTCCCAGGACTAATCCTTGCCTTGTTTCACGGATTTCACCAAGTTATTCCACGGACCTTGTTCTTGTTCTTAGTTACCTTGTTCCACGTTCAAGCCTTGTTTCAAGTATCAAGTTATTTCCTAGCCACGCTCAAGTTTTAGGGACTAAGGACCTTGTCATCTCCCCTCACTTTGCTTGGCAAAGTGAGTGTTTCGGTTATTGGATTACAACTTTGGACCTTAATATTTCTTATTGGACATTGCTTTTTTGGACTAATTCTGACCTTTCCTGAAGGGTCTAATTCTGGACTATTTTCTATACTTGTTTTTATTAACTTTATATATTCCTTCAATAAAGATATTAGTTAGATTCTGGCCTCTGTGTATGGTTATTGGTGCCTCTGCCGCCTGGGTCGTGACAGAGTCCCTCCAGAACTACAAGCACTATCTCAAGCAAATATTGACAGGCCTGTAGCCGGAGGGGGGGGGGTGGGGCTAGGGTTCAACACACCCCCCCGGCCGATTTTTTTTTCTGGCTACGGCCCTGGTCCCAACCTGTGAAGATTCTCATCAGCCCAAGATTCTTCTCATCTTGCCATTTGAAAAACATCCTTTTTACCATTCTTCAAAAGTCATAGGGAGGAGGGAGCAAGCCTGTTTGCTGCTGCCCTGGAGACTAGGATGCGGAACAATGGCTTCAAACTACAGGAAAGGAGATTCCACCTGAACATCAGGAAGAACTTCCTGACTGTGAGGGCTGTTCGGCAGTGGAACTCTCTGCCCCGAACTGTGGTGGAGGCTCCTTCCTTGGAGGCTTTTAAGCAGAGGCTGGATGGCCATCTGTCGGGGGTGCTTTGAATGAGCTTTTCCTGCTTCTTGCAGTGGGTTGGACTGGATGGCCCATGAGGTCTCTTTCAATTCTACGATTCTATGATTCTATGATTCTATGATCATTTTAAAGGTAATGTTAAAATACTGAGTTATGTATTACTTCTAAATGAAGAACACAAGTGTAGAATAGAAAATAGAAAAGTGCTGATACAGGGAACTGAGCTTGTTTGCTAGCAAGGATATTGGAAGAAATCCATCTCCTCAAGCAGGACAATCTCATCATATTAAAAGTTATGGATTTCTTGCTTAAGCATTCCACATGAAATGCAGGACTGTAGGAAATTTGCCTCTGATTATTGAGAGAGTTTAAAAAACCTAAAAAGTCAGGAAATCTAACATTTCTTTAATGTTTTTGCCTTCATATTGGTATATTCCCTGGAATGAGTTCTTCAATTGTACTGATGGATTAGTTTAGTAAGGCAGTACTATTTACTTGCTTAGTAAGGCTCGCATATTACTATGCAGTATTCTGTACTGAGGAGCCCCGGTGGCGAAGTGTGTTAAAGCGCTGAGCTGCTGAACTTGCTGACCAAAAGGTTGCAGGTTCAAATCCCGAGAGCGGAGTGAGCTGCTGTTAGCTCCAGCTTCTGCCAACCTAGCAATTCGAAAACATACCAGTGTGAGTAGATCCGGTGGGAAGGTAACGGTGGTCCATGCAGTCATGCCGGCCACATGACCTTGGAGGAGTCTATGGACAACGCTGGCTCTTCGGCTTAGAAATGGAGATGAGCACCAACCCCCAGAGTCAAACATGACTGGACTTAACATCAGGGGAAACCTTTACCTTTACTTTATTCTGTACTGAAGTAAGTGGAACAGATTTAGGTTCATGACGTGTGATAGTTTTGCTAACTTTGAGAGTCGGCATTGTATAGTAGTTTGAGTGTTGTACTATTGTTGAAAACAGGAGCTCTTTTGTAAGGAAATCGTGTTCTTTGGCTGAACTGAAACCATTCCCTCATATCTACTTTCTTTATCGAGTTTCCTACTGCCTAAATTTAGATTGGAACTGTTTGGAAGAGGGTCCTATCTTTCCTTTTCTTTCAACGATAAGAAAACATGCCTGGTGACTTCCAATATTTAAGAATGTACTCCTGGTATTGGTGTCCTTTCTGATTTATAGTGGCTCTAATTGTGGGGTTTTCTAGGCAAGATTTGTTCAGGTTTGTTTTCTAGGCAAGATTTGCCTTCCTTTGAAGCTGAGAGAGTGTGACTTCCCCAGTAGTTTTCATGACTAAGTGGCAAAGTCCGATGCTCTACATTCCATTGCCTCTCTAAACAACTACTGCTGTAACAGTAAATTTCAAAATAACTCATTCCACAACCCTAAATGTATGTGAGCATTTGCTTTCCTGGAAGAGAAAAAGGTACTCTGCACATGCTCGGTGGCAGTCAGTTATCTGGACACTTCAGGACGGAATACTAAAACTGAAGACAAATTCTTGAGTTAAGTCCCAATTACATGTATTCCCTATGTAAAGGCAAAAGTGTGGGAGAAAAAAAAAAGAAAGCTGGGCCGTGACAATGTGCCAGACTTCTACATTTGCAGCACCCTGAGTTATGAGTGGCAAAGATTTGTCTATTAAGAGCCATTTTAACAAGCCATCTTATCCTTATTCCAGCTTTACCTAATGATCCTTGGATGTGTGCATGTGTGAGAGTCTAGATTTATGCTCCTAACATTGTAAAAAACTTCAGATTGTTTGACCCTGTAAACACAAAATTCATGTATCTCACCCTGGGACAAATGCATTCTTTTAAAAAGCAGCATATGGGCAGCCTTGGACTGATGTTAGTTTATTGTCACTGCTTGATAACATTTAATGGAAAAGATACAAGAGTGCCAAAGAATTTTAATTATTTTTGTGATAAAGTTATATGTTCGGCCTTGAAAAAGTGAAGATAATGCTGGGATTCATTATTATTCCCAGTGTGTTTAAACAGACGACACAGAATGCAAACAAAAGCAGATGAAATTTGAAAAGTATTATCAATATTGCAGATAGCAGATGCCCTTTCCAATCAGAACAAGAATATCTTCTATAGCAACTTTATGGTTGAGTAGTTTATTCATTTCTATTAGAAGGTTGTACGTTTCTAAAATATGTAGATGATATCTAGGAAACCAACCAACCAGTAGGGTCATTTTGCTTGTTTTCCTAAATTTATTATTTTCACTTCTGCAGGCTTGATCTGAGGTGCATTAACATGGGAGAGAAATCTTTTTGTGTGAGAATTCTATCTTATATATTTGACCTTTCATGTGTTCCACCATGGTACGGGAAAGAAAACAGAAAGAGGTGTTTTAATGTTCTCCTGTCAGAATGCTGCATTTAAAATGGTAAGTGGAAGAATTTTGTTTTGTTTGTGGGTTTTCTAATTTGCAGCTAAGCTATTCTTGCAAATGAAGTACAGCATATATGTTATACTCACACTTTTAAAGTGAGGCAAAAACTAAGAAAAATATTTTGTAAGGCCCTGTTTGATCGCAATATAAATCTGTCGTTTTCCAGAACTAGATCTGAATTGGGAAGAGGACTCTTCATTCTCGATTGTTGTTGAATCATAATATGTGAAAGAGAAATGCAAAAGTGAGTATCAAGATGTCAAAAAATATTTGTCTAGAGGTACCTATGCACTTGAATTGCATCTTAACAATAAATCCTTAAATGTTTTACTTATGTGTTTTTATGTGTTTTTATCTTTATTTGTGGTTTTTTGTTATGAACATCCAAGCCTGGTGCAGATAATTTGGAGTTGTTAGAAATAGGAATTTTTTTTAGTGCATATGGATATTTAAAAAATTGATAAATAAATATGATGAAAATCTTAGCCAAACCTTCTCCCATTCTCTCTATTGATTTTGTGGTGTACTATGTCATTCATATAAAGAATGTGAAATTAAAATAATTTCTCAACATTTATGGCTGTGTGGTGCAATACAGAAGCTTTTATCTTCTTAGCAAACTTAGCAAACTTAGCAAGAATAAAATGTACTCCATAAATGTCAGGAGACAGACAGATTTTAAAAAGTAATATCCTGAGATGTAGACAGAGTTCCAAGGCATATCATATTCTTTTCAGCCAAACAGAAAAGGACTGTACCATTTGCGTGCCGTCTTGTACTGAGATTTGACAACTGAGGAGAAGAAATGACCACCAGAAGTGAAAAATCCTGCTGAGTAGCTGTAATGTTCAGGTACAGCCATCTGTTAATATTTGTCATTATTTTAAATGTCTGGGATAGGTATACTAATACAGGAAAGAAAAATGTGTGTAAAGACATTTAATCTATATAGAGTGCAATGAAATTCAAAGAACTGGAACATCTGGTTATGCTAAATGAAGCTAAAATACTGTTTTAAACTATAAGTAACTTGCTACAATGGATATGTGTATATTGTGGTTTGACTTTCAGATGTGTGCTTCTTGAGTGGCTCTTTCTACTCTGCAGCTTGTGAGATAATAGTAAGCGGGAGATGGATCATTGGATGGTCAATTCTTGTATAAGAGGAAAGAGGAGAGGGATAAAGCAAGGAGGGTGGATGGATGGATGATGATAATGCTATGAAGCAGGACCCATGGAAATGCTCAGTTGTATGCACCTACTGCATCCTTCTGCATGTACAGAGGCAGCCCTAGGTTTTTCGCTATGGAAGCAAGCCTAGGGCCGTGCGCCCCCCCAAAATTACGCCCCCCCCAATATACGGGTGGCAGCAGCAGCACGCTCTCCAGAAAGGCCTTGCTTTCTTGCGAGATTTCGCGAAATCTCTCAGAAATCTCGTGAGATCTCACAGAAATCTCGTGATATTTTGCAAAATCTCACGAGAAGAGCGAGGACTTCCTCGTTCCATGGCGAGCGACCCAATGGTTGCTGCCGCCGCCGCCGCCTAGAGACCCCCTAAGGGCTGCGCCTCAAGCGACGGCTTCAACAGTCTCCATGATGAACTGGCCCTGTGCATGTATGTACCTTTGTTGTATGTATGCACAGGTCCCTTGCCACCAGGCAACAGGATGGAATCAACCCTCCTTTTATCAACCTAATGCAATCCAGGGTAACAAGTGGTCACATGTGGTATTAAGGAAGTGAAGCTAAGTAACATTTATAGTGCAAACCAATGCAGCATATTATTAAAGAATTAGACATGTTGGAGACATTCTAGAAAACACCTTGGAGGCAGTTGCTGCCATTCAAAGTACTGGTCAAACAAGGCAGGAAGTTACTGGTGGAGTTGTTGCAAGGGATGACCTTATCCCAGGCAAAGGGTAAAGAATGGTGATAGTGTGATAAAGCTGAATGACTATTGTCTTTGGAACAATCATCAGCAAGTGACCAACATTTCAGCCTGTTGTTTCCCTGAGCTCAAATTTATATATTTTGTGTCAAAAGCATTGCATAAATAAGTTTAAAACTGATGAAATAAAGGGAGCACAAGCAGCTAAATAATTTTAGACCAAAAACGGGCAACAGTGACTGCAATGTCTGTAGCTTTAAACAGTTCTTCCTTTGTACATGAGGCAGGGCATGGTGGGCAAGTATGCTGATGTTGAGTTGTATGTTCTACTCCACAGTCGCACAAAGTGGAGGATTCTTCTAGGCCAGTGGTTCCCAGCCTTTGGGCCTCCAGGTGTTTTTGACTTCAACTCCCAGAAATCCCAGCCAGCTTACCAGCTGTTAGGAACTGTGGGAGCTGAAGTCCAAAACACCCGGAGGCCCAAAGGTTGGGAACCATTGTTCTAGGTAGTGCCATTTTGCCAGGTTGTCTTTTGATTTGCCAACTCCACTTTGAAGACTGTTCAGGGACTTCCAAGCCGCCCATTCTTGGTTTGTCCATGAAGGAAGACCCTCGGGGCGGGGGGCCCGGGGGGGGGTCCAGTTGGATTTTGCTGCCCACAGGGATATTCTTGCTGTTGCTGGGGGGACATTTAGAGGAGTGGTGGTTCTCATGAAACTTTTCCTTGATTTAAATCTACTGGGAGGAAGCTGATAGCCATACAGTGGGTAGCTTTCACAGTGTTCAACCTTATTTCTCTCGCAATTGGCAGCTCAAATGTCAGTGAGTAATGAGTTTGACATCACTTTAACTGTCATGATCAGTGCTATGGAATCATGAAGGAGTTGTAGTTTTACAAAGTCTTTAGCTTCTCTGCCAAAGACTGGTGGTATCTCACCAAACTACAAACCCCAGGAGCATTGAGGCACAGCAGTTAAAGTGATGTCAAACTACATTAAAACTACAGTGTAGGTGTACCCAGTATCTGCTGCTAGGTGGAGTAATCTTTTCCAATATTGCATGGATCAGAATTGTGAATTTACACACATACAAATAAATTCTTGGATCATTCTGCCAACATACATGCTTATGCAACTAGATGTGCATGTAAATAATTGAAAGAGGGCAAGAAAACCAAATGGGATACTGCAATTGATGCAAAGGGATGGGGGAGAAATCATATCACTACATTTACTGTCGGTTGAAAGCCATACATGTGGCGGAAAATATACTGATATGTTTGATACACAGAATAGGAGCTCTTACTTAGGAAAATAGTATTGATGCTGTCAGATATCCTAATTGTCTGGTTTGGAAAGTAGTCAAAGACTATTGGAAATATGTGCAGAAAGAAATTCTTGCAAGCACAGCAGCTCAGCACATTTAATGCATTCTTTGGTGAGATCAAAAGGAGCCAAACCATTAAAAGCTGGAGTACTGTGAGAAAACCCTTGCAATAAGTTTCAAAAGCCAGTGGAAATTCCATATAATGTGATGGACTTTCTGCCTCATATTTTTCCTCCACTGAAACATTGGGAGGTCCCCCCCTTGTTCTTAATCAAACTGAACTTGATCCTCTGGTGATGAGTCAACCACTACATATTAATGTGATTAAGTGAGGCAGGGTTTCAGTCTGTGAAAAGGTAAAATTAAGCTTCTTTGTGAAGTATGGATTTGAAATATGGTTACCATCCCTAAATGATTTCTAAAGATAAAAAGAAACGAGAATGAAGAGCTGGATTATTATCCTAGTTCTAAAGAAAAATGTCTGCAACAAAGATTTGCTTTACTGCCCCCATAGTTCAGGAGAATTGAATAATTTGAATGAGGACATGGCTGCCCAACAGAAATTGCAAATAGGAGCACAGCACATTACAACACTTGGTTCAGGTCCTACTTGTCTTTTTAAATCAACAATTCATTCAATTTTGAGAAGCTAATCACCATCACCTCCCCAGTGCATATGTCCCCCATCCTATCCCAACTTCATATTATACTGTAGTTATAAGTTCTGACGTTACTTGAATGGTTATCACAATTCAATTTGCAATCTGAGCCACACTTGTGATGTGGGCTTTGTTAGAAAGTGCATGTCTGCAACAGCTAGTCAGTATCATTAAGGAGGAGTATTGGCAGTAATAGGAGCCCCCAGTGGCGCATCAGATTAAACCGCTGAACTGCTGAACTTTTTGACCGAAAGATCAGTGGTTCGAATCCAGCAAGTGGGGTGAGCTCCCGCTATTAGTCCCAGTTTCTGCCAACCTAGCAGTTTGAAAACATGCAAATGTGAGTACATCAATAGGTATTGCTTTGGTGGGAAGGTAACGGTGGTCCTTGCAGTCATGCCAGCCACATGACCTTGGAGGCATCTATGGACAATACCGCGTCTTCGGCTTAGAAATGGAAATGAGCACCAACCCCCAGAGTTGGACACGACTAGAGTTAATGTCAGGGGAAAACTTTTACCTTTACCTATTGGCACTAATGGTAATAGGAAATGAACTTTACTTTTATTGTAGGAACACCGTCAGAGATCAGAAAACTTTACAATGTTGTGAGACTAAACTTAGCTACTAGGCTGGGATGGGGACTTGACCTTCCCAGTAGGCTCAGGTAAAAGCAAACTGCTATGGCCTCTCCTACCTTATGTGTTCTTCCCCATTAATAACTTTGGACATCTTGACCACACTGACATTTGTTGACTACATGTATCTTGCCTATCCTCTATGAAATTTTGGAGGAATATATGACCTGGGTAGTATCACTCTCTCTCTCTCTCTCTCTCTCTTTTTTTTTTGCTCATTTACACTGTAAAATTAGTGCAGTTTGACACCACTTTAACTGTCGTGGCTCAATGCTGTAGACTCATGGGAGTTGTAGTTTTACAACATATTTTACTTTCACTGCCAAATAATGATGGCGCCTCACCAAACTACAACTCCCATGATTCCATAGCATTGAACAATGGCAGTGGTGTGAAACTACATTAATTCTATAGTGTAGATATGCCCTTAGTTACATTATTGTCCTTTGGGTAGATGTATGCGGATAGAAGAAGTTGAGTAGTTCTAGTTACTGCATTGTCTTGCTTTCATATATCTCTATGTAAAATATACAATGCACGGTTAACGATGTAATGTAACCTGCAATTTTATCCTTAGAAGTGAAAATATTGTCAAAACTAAATGCTCCCGAATAAAGCATAATCTGTTTAAAATCCCAGTGTAAAATTGATTAAAATGAAAAACCACATTGTAGTTCTTTTCCTAAGAAAAGTGCATCCACGGGTTTCTTACCTTTGCCCTATGATTATATAATAGATTTTAAGTCTCTGATATCTGCAAATCTACATCAAAATATATTCTATAGCTGTAGGAAACAGCTCTGAATTGTTAACCTTCTCCCCAGGTACTATAGGCTACACACTGGGAGATTAGATGTATATTTTCTTGGAGATATGCCACCCATAGAGGAGTCCATATTTACATCTTTTGTTGATATTTTTTATAGATTAAGAGTCTCTTTACTT
Organism: Anolis carolinensis; assembly: GCF_035594765.1. Classification (NCBI taxonomy): domain Eukaryota; kingdom Metazoa; phylum Chordata; class Lepidosauria; order Squamata; family Anolidae; genus Anolis; species Anolis carolinensis. Next base: position 15,557,619 of record NW_026943820.1, read on the forward strand.
GGGTGATAATTCTCCTAAGTACTGTAATTTGCTGCCTCTAATATTTGTCTTGAGTCCTAGTTTGCAAAATATATTTGAAACCACTTTATAAAGTCGCATAATTGCTTCTTTGTAGAGCAGGCATAATGAGTAGTTTCTTTATCCAGCCTTTATCCTGTTAACCTCAGAGGTGAGTGACTGCTTGCTGGAGTAGTTGGGGAATGTCTTAGCGCTGTTGAGCCATTTAATTTCAGGACTAATTTCATAGCAGTGACACAGAATTGGCCACGAGCGAGCCAGCAGTTATTTCAAGGGTTTTCAGTTAGGACTTGATGCATTGCTGAAATGAAAAGGAAAAAGGCACTTGTGGATGGTTGGGTCTTTCCCCCCAAATGCACAAATTGACTGATGTTGACCTATGCAACTTACATAAGGACACTAATGTGCAAAAACCTTTTTTCATCGTAAGTCATATCTAGCACTGTAAATAAGGAATATTACCTAATTTTCATTTTTACTTATTTTACTCTTAGTTCCCCTCCATTCTGTACAAACTCAGTTGTGACCAGTTTCTTTGCCATTTTTCCTTGGAGGTCCCTGTTAGAATCCTTGAGTTGGAAGAGACCACAAAGCCCATCCAGTCAAACCTCATTTTTCATACTTGAATACACAATCAAATACTCCTGAAAGATAGCTAACCAGCATCTCTTTAAAAATCTCCAGAGAAAGAGGCTTCACTACACTCTGAGGCAGTATATTCTACTGTCATAGAATCAGAGTTGGAAGAGCTGCATGGGCCATCTAGCCCAACCCCCTTCTGCCAGGCAAGAATAGAACAACCAAAGTACCCCTGACAAATGACCATCCAGCCTCTGCTTAAAAGCCTCCAAGGAAGGAGCCTCCACTGGACGTGGAGGCAGATAATTCCACTACTGAACAGCTCTTACAGTCAGGAAATTCTTCCTAATGTTCAGGTGAAACCTTTTCTGTAACTTGAACCCATGGCTCCATTGAGTTTTAAGAACTCTTCACATCATCCAAAATTTGGCGGTAGTAACTTTTTTTGCCCTTTTGCCATGGAGGTTGCTGGCTCCCATCACACTCAGTAAAATTACTTCCAGGGTGGCTTCATGGCAGAATTGGAACAAAACCCCTGCCACTGTTGATAAATTGCCAGCAGAGGACAACAGGAGGCTACCCGTCTTTCCAATGGGAAAGATGGGTTAAGCCGGCTTAAACATTCATCCCCCATGTGCTGAAGTAGGGGGGAAACTGGGACAGTGTGTGGTGTGGGGTGACAAGTCTCCAGGCTCCCTGGTGCCCTTGATCTAGACAGCAGATGCTATACTCCTTCTGATGCAGCCCAAAATCCCACTGGCTTTTTAGTTGCTGCATCACACTGTTGGCTCATGTTCAACTTGTTCTCCATGAAGTCTCCAAGATCTCTTTCACATGAGTCTCTGTTGTGAAGCCAGGTGTCACCTATTCTGTATCTGTGTGTTTCATTTTTTTCTAAGTATAGTATCTTTCAATTATCTTTGTTGAAATTCATTTTGTTAGTTTTGGCCTGGCTCTCTAATCTGTTGAGGTCATTTTGAATTCTGACCCTGTCTTCTGGAGTATTAGCTATCCCTCCCAATTTGGTGTCACTTGCAAACTTGATAAGCAGGCCCTCCAAACCTTCATTCAAGTCATTAATGAAGATGTTGATCAGGCCCAGGACCAAACCCTGCGGCATTCCACTAGTCACTTCTTTCCAGGATGAAGAGGAACCATTACTCCCCCCTCAGCATTTATTTTCTAGACTGCCCTACTTTCATGTGTCCTTGTCCACAATGGAGTACCCCCTCTGTCCCTCTGACTCCGAGTTTTATCCTTGTGTCCATGCGGCCTGCCCTTGTTTTACTGTTTTTGTTTTGTTTTTGTTTGTTTTTTTATTTCTTGATGTAATGTCTATTGTCATCTATTGTATTGCTTTTAATTGTGTTATGATATGTTGTTTTTATATGTTATTATATTGTATTGCTCTGGGCGTGGCCCCATGTTAGCCGCCCCGAGTCCCCGTTGGGGAGATGGTGGTGGGGTATAAATAAAGTTTTATTATTACATTATTATTGGAGAGAGACATCTTTTGGATTCAGTTGCTTAATTATAGATTCACCTAACAGTAGTATTGTCAAGCCACATTTTACTGGTTTATTTGCAAGTTTGTTGTCAAATAGCTCTTACAACCAGAACATTCTTCCTAATGCTTAGGTGTTCCATATATAGTGGAAGATGAACCTTTTTGTCAGTAGATCTTAGATATTGGACTAGAATCCTTTTTCTAATTCAGGTTTCAGCATCTGCTCATGTCTTGTAGTTGTTCTCAGCTTCCTATAATCACTGTATGTAGCACCCTAAACCTAATATGATGGTAACAATGCTCTAGTGGAATTGTATTGACTTTTACTTTCTTTGACCTTATTCACACAATTGTACTTTTGCTGCATGGCAAAGGGTTGGACTGGATGGGCCCTGTGGTCTCTTTGAACTCTATGATTCTATGATCTTTTATGAAGACAAATACTGTGGTGTGATAGACCAAAAATAGGTGTCAAATGCAACATCGTTCATGCTAGCGAAGGATCAAAAGATGCAAATATTCTCTGACCTTCAAAGTTTCTTGCTTTTTTATTTATGCCTGGCCTTTCCCCCTGTACAGAAGCCAAAGCAATTCATAGCTAATTCAAAACAAAGCACAACTGAAACATATTTGATACAAAACTTTAAAACAAGTAAATAAGCAATTCTATTTTTTAAACCTGAACAGGAGCAGTTGAAAACTCACTGAAATATTGTAAAACTAAAAGTCACAATGTTACTAAAACATTCTTTTGCTATGATAACTTCAGAGCTGAGATCTGCCTGAACAAAAAAGCCACCAAGAAGCCTCTTTCCCATGTTCTTAACAGTTCTAATGGTAGTGTCACATCTGTGTAAAACATTGGTAGCCAAATCAGTAAATGGTACCACTGCTGTTTGAGAAACATGAATCCAAAATCCATCTGGGAATTCTGTTTCCCCACCAGTTGTATAAACAGTAGTTTATGTGTTCTCATGATTCCTAGTGGTACAACCAGAAATTGCATTAGAGTGTCTACGAGTACAATGTGATTTGCAATATCTTCACTCTTTTGCATTTAAAATAACCAATGCAGTAGATATAAGTCAAGGAGCCATGCCATATTTGGTCTACATTAATTCTTCAAGTTGTTGAGTATATTATCTTTACGGTCTCTTCTGTATGTTTAAAGAGTTCAACTTGGTCCTCTGATGTTTTTTTAGACAATCAAAATGTATTATAAAAAGCATATTTTTAAAATCTGCATGACAGGGATCTAGAGTGAGATCTGTATTAGTAAAACTGATTTCTCTTGTTACTTGTTCAAAAGGCTGCACTGTGTGGCACAAATGATTCATAAGTGTCCTTTGTTCAGAGTTCAGGAGGAAGAGTTCAAATCAAAGCTCTGCTTTAATGTATGCCTGCTGCACTGTCTCTTTCAGTGAGCGTATTCCCTGTCTCTTCATGTATATAGAAACTGAGAAAGGAAAAAGTACAAATTGTATTCAAAGTTGTTTAAGCAAAAGCTCTAAGTTAATTCTCTAGCTTCTTGGAAGTAGCACAAGTTGTTCTGAAGGTTGGAGAAACGTGAAGGTTGATCAGTAGCAGTTTCAGCAGCAAGAAAACACAGTGTTAATATGGTGCCAGAGCAGGTTGAGAGGAGAAAAACACAGTTCCCTAACAACAGACAACTGAAGAATACTGTTGTACAGTAAAATGACTGATTATGTAATACCATCATAGATATTACATCATTCGTACCCACCTCCATTTTCTGGAATTGTAAGGTAACCCTTTACAAATACACTTCATCATCATCAACAACATCATCATCATCATTTAATTACTTATTAATCGCCCTCCATCCAAGATGCTCTAGGCGATTTACAAGATAAAATTGTAAAGGATAAAAATACATACATACAAATATTGATAAAATTAACATAGATTAAAAGCTCTAGTAAAGAGCCAGGTCTTGAATGCTAGGGTCTTGATGAAGAAAGTCCTTGCTTATGAAAAATTATGCCACAAAACCCAACACTTAAGGCTCACAATATTCTTTTGCTAGCAAACAATGGGTTCATGAAACTGTATAGTAAATTATTTAAAGAGTTATAGATTTTCCATAATGCGGCTCAGTTATTAATCAGAATGGACACTCCATACAAAAAGTCACAAGAAGACTAGGACTTGGAAGAGCAGCTATGAAGAAAATAGACAATATTCTGGAGTGTAAGATATATACCGTAATTGAATATTAAAGTTAGGATTGTTCATGCCATCATATTTCCCATTTCTGTATATGGTTGTGAAAACTGGAAAATGAAGAAAGCTCATTGGAAGAAAATTAACCATTTGAAACATGATTTGGAAGAAAAATTTTATGAATACTATGGATTGCTAAAAAGACAAATAAATGGATCCTGCAGCAAATTAGCCTCATCTCACTCTAAAAGCCAATATGATTAAACCGGGGCTTTTGTACTTTGGATATATCATGAGAAGACATGACTCACTACAAAAGAGAACAGTGCTTGGCAAGGTAGAAGGCATTATGAAAGGGGAAGGTCACATTACAGATGGATAGACTCAATCAATGACAATTGCATAAGTCAAAATTTACTTGATGGTAGTTAACAACACAACAAATTCTAAATCAAAACATTTCAGCATTTTGTTGTTGCACATTTGGTGGTTTATTGTGATTTACATAAATGTTCAGTAGCAAGTAATTCTGCCCACAATTGCTTCTCTTGAGCCTTGCTTTATCTTTCATATTATCATTTCAGAGCTCCCAAGCATTGCCACTCTAGAGCAGCACCACATTGTTTTCTCTTTAGTTGTCTTGTATTATAGCTGAGCCCTGAGCAGAGTGAGTAGACTCTCCAAAACCTTTCTTATGAATGAAGTACAAGAAGCTAGTGCAATCATCCTTTCAATTATCTCCTTCATCTCAAGTATTACCGGCTAAGTGCTGGCATGCTATTCTTTGAACATTTCAGATATTGTTACTTGTTATCTTCCTTTCTTTTTCTTCCCATAATTGTATGTGTATTGGGCAGTGTTAATGAGAATAGCTCTGATTTTACCCTCCATTTGTTCAATACATTCTTATTCCAACTCACCATATTTGATCATTTCTTAAGGTATTGACAGTGAGTAATATACATAAGAGTTTACTAAATTATCTCATGGAGCTATAGGTTCCACATCTCCATCTAGAAATGATTGAAGTATTCCTTTATGTCTCCTTTTTATTTCTCCTTTTGAAGCATACCTGCAAGTTGATCTACCTTGACTCATAATGGTTCACAGTTTTTGTAATGGCATCTGTTAAATGAATATATCTAAACCATTAATATCTTATACTGGTATGTATAGAATTTAGAGCAAGGTATTTCTATCACAGCTGTGTGTGAGTACAGCTGAATGCTAACAATGCATTCCATGTGATGCTAAAGTTTCATAGCCTTCCTCCTTGGATTTAATCTTCTAAATGTAGCTATTAATTAGCTCTAGGGCCTTTTCTGTGCTCTGGGTGATCGTATTTTCCCTCTCTTATAACAGCCTCGTATGTTAGATTTCTTTCACCAAGAAGTATGAGGGTCACACTTTTGTGGGTTTCCATTGTCCATTCTTTCTGTTCTAATGGGACACTCCTACTGTCTGGCATTTGTGATGTGGTGTTGAAATAACACACACAACTCTCCTCACAGCCTTTTCCAAGCTTCTCCTCTGCCTCCATCATCTTTCTTTCTGTCATGGCACCAAGTGCAGAGCTACAGTAGCTACAATCACTTCTCCTGGCAACTCTGTCACCACAGCCATACGGGCATGATGGCTTTCACGGCTTCACACAAAGCAATGTGTTCCTTGTGTACTTGGTTTTGATCATGGCAATTCTCATTCTTGTAACTTGCATCTCCATCAGTAGGCAGGTAGGTAAGCTACAAATGCACATCACTTTAATTATGTGGCAAGATGACTATTAATCCTCTTAATAGTAATTTTTATTGAGCAAAATGTTTTGCAGTCATCTTATTCACCCTCATGGCTATCCTTTAGGAAGGTCATTATGGACCAAATTACACATAAAATGTAATTGCAATATTCTTTCCCCCTCTTCAAGTTCTTAAAAAGGGGGAACAAACACAGGTGTTTCAAAATTGAGGATACTAATACTAGAGGGGTTAATGAACTCTTTCAGTTCCACAGTTCGTCCATTCAGAATATCTCTTCCAATATGTTTCCTACCTACAGGCAGAAAGTCAGTCCCAATAAGTTCTCACTGCAAAGAGAGAAGTGGCTTGGTAGTTACAATTTTTGACTGGGGAAAGCAGCTAACACTGCTTCCACATTTGAGGTTTTGACTTTTGCAGTTTTGATTTTGATGGTTTTGATTTAAAATGTTCTCTTTAGAAACATTTAGGTACTCCTGTGTGATTCTTTGGTCAGGTTCCTCCAGTCATACTGGAGGACCTAGAGATTCTAGAGAGATCAACTCTCCAATGTGATTCTATAGCCAGCTTTCAGTGGAAATTGAATGTAGAGTTGTGCTAGGAGACCTAGAATGAGAATACAGGATTTCTTTCAAGGTAAACGGTACTGTTCCATCATCTGGGTGGAGGCCACTAGTGGGTGGTAGAGAGAGAAGAATAGTCCATTTTATGAGGGGAGTGTCAAAGGAGGAAAACAATTTTCCCCATTTTTCCTGGTTATTCCTCTCCCCCCTTCCCATATCATAAATGAGGGTTTTTCCATGTCAGGGACATTGGGGGGGGGGGGGGGGACAGGGACAGGAAAACCAGGAAAATTGTTTTCCTCCTTCAACCCACCCTCCACCCCCATAAAAAGGACTATCCTTCTCTCTCTAGCAATCCCTGGTGGCCTACACCTGAATAATGGAACAGTGCAGATAAAACAGTATTTTCTGGGTTCTGATAATTTCAGTGAGTAGCCTAAAAGATTTGAGGCATTTATGAAAATTCAGCAGAACTAGAGAAAGAAGTGACTAATATAGGAGACAAAAGTTTCCTACTTTGTCCAATGCAATTGGACAGTTGAAGGGAGATGTTGACAAGCTGGAAAGCGTCCAGAGGAGGGCGACTAAAATGATTAAGGGTCTGGAGAACAAGCCCTAGGAGGAGCGGCTTAAAGAGCTTGGCATGTTTAGCCTGCAGAAGAGAAGGCTGAGAGGAGACATGATAGCCATGTACAAATACGTGAAGGGAAGTCACAGGGAGGAGGGAGCAAGCTTGTTTTCTGCTGCCCTGCAGACTAGGACACGGAACAATGGCTTCAAACTACAGGAAAGGAGATTCCACCTGAACATCAGGAAGAACTTCCTCACTGTGAGGGCTGTTCAACAGCCCGGGCTGTGGTGGAGGCTCCTTCCTTGGAGGCTTTTAAGCAGAGGCTGGATGGCCATCTGTCGGGGGTGCTTTGAATGTGATTTCCTGCTTCTTGGCAGGGGGTTGGACTGGATGGCCCATGAGGTCTCTTCCAACTCTACTATTCTATGATTCTATGATTCTATGATTTCTAGTAGCAAAATGATGGCAGAGGGATACAACGGTGTGTCTGTTGTGTCTACAACATGTGGGACTTATTATTTTAGAAAAAAAGGTAAGCATAACATAATACAAGTTTGGAGATTATGCATGGATAGCATTTTCCTTCATTTCTAATATCACTTGAATGTAGAGTTTGTTAAGTAAGGCTGAATAATGGGAGATTCAGAACAGAAAAACAGTGTACTTCTTCACACAGCATCCAGTTAAGGGTTTCAGTGGGTGCTACTTCAGTGGTACACTTTTCAGTGATTCACAATTAGACCTTGGTCAAGATGGCAAAAATTATGACTGTGGAAGAACATACAAGCAAGGAGAGGCAGTTTGCTTTTTCTTGATTCTACTGGGAAGACCAAAGTTTTGTCTCCCACTCCTTTTTCCCTGCTGAGTTAATTGCAAACTCCTTCTGCATTTTGAACTCGATAACCTGAGGAAAAGAAGGGAAAGTAGTAGCAAAAGAGGGAAACAGGGACATTTTAAAAGCAGCCACACTTGTCTGAAAGTCCAGTGAATACATTTTTGAAAAGATACATATTTGACCAAACCTCCTGCATTGTTACTGGCACCCCTTTAGAGTCCCTTTATGGGAAAGGATGCTTTACGTTGCCTCTGTGAGATGCATCTGTGTATATATTTGTGAATGGATCTTCGCCTCTCTTTTTGGAATCTGCAACTCCTTGAGGATAAAACGCAGAGCAAATCAGTTAAGCACAGTAAAAAGATGGAACATTGGTATACTTTGCTTTTTTCACAGAGATTTGATCCCTCAGAAAATCTGCTTAAAGAGGGTTACAACTGCTTTGCTACGGACTGTAATTATGAAAAGGTACTGCTGGTAAATAGTGTTAGGTGAAAAGAGCACGCAAGAAGAGGGGCAGGCAAAGCCTTGAATATCAGCGCTTTAAGAAGAGGAAGCTGGGAAGCAGCACTTAGTGGGAACAAATTCTTTATGAAGCCCGTGGCAAAGCTATTTTAGCAGCTTTTGAGGCAGGGATGGGTGTCAGCCCAAGTCTGGTAGCTTTCTTGTGGAAATTGATTTTCCTCAAAGAGAGGAACAGAACATAGGCTGGAGGAAAGGTTTTGTTTATCTTGTCCTGGGCTTATAAGAAACAGGAAAGATTAATAATGAAGTGAATATCAGTCTATTCCTCTCCTGTCATTTCCATGTACGACTTCAGCCGACACAAGGCTGACATTTTCTGCACGTAAGTTTAATTATTTGTGCTGGTGTTGCTATTATACAAAACATGCAAGGGCTGTTTTTTTTTTGCTGTGGGTGGTACAGGGAGGCAAACAGCTGTACCTGTGGTGCAGGGAGGATTTAATGCCCATCATAACAAAGGAATCAATCTCAGGAAAGATTTCTTTGGAGATAGTGCTGGCTTTGGTTATAGATTTTCCTATTCAATATGGGAGCATTTTTGTGATGACAGCTTATTGGCATATGTGCTGCAAGTCCAATAAAACTGGGAGCTGCAAAACTGCAACACTTAAAATAAGGCCGTGTGCACACACAACCCCGATCAACCTAATTTCAGCACAGCAAACAGAAAACAAAAGCTGTATATGACTTCTTAGCCTTTGTGCACATCTGCATTATTATAAATGCTAATATAATTCTGCAATGATAAATAATTAAACAATTATGGTCATGAATCAATAAGTTTAGCACATTTTTTCATCAGCAAATTGTACTGTATAAACAAGAAAAATAAATTACCAAGTCTAATTTTTTTCTGGAGAAAATTCCAAGCATTTTATATCTTATAATTAAAAAAAGTATTAGGATTCAATGTCAGATGCTTAGAACTTTAAATCCCTCCCCCAGTTTTAATCAAACACCATTAAGTTGTCATGTTTTATGCTTTTGAATCTGATTAACATTTTGAGGTCTGACTTTTGTAATCATCTTCTTTGTTTCTCTCTGCTGAAATCCCTCCCTACTCGCTTCTTTTCGTAAACACAATTTATTGACCTTATTGTGCTTTAAAATAGGAAGAAATATTATAAGACTTGTACAACAGACCCAGTGCTTTACCTGCTTTAATAAAGCAGCCGGGGAAAAGAAAAGAGGCCAAAGACGCTTAAGAAATCCGTGGTTTCATATACTGACTCAACCTTACAGAATTGGAAATGGATTCATAGTGCTGTAGTTTCTTAATAACAGAATGTGTACACGTGAGAGCTTTTGGATGAGGCTAAATGCATGGGTCTTCCTTTTGCAATTCTTCCCTTCAGTCTTCACTGGATGACAACCAGGCAGGAAAGACACAAGCAGTGGGCCTTGCCAGTGCAGTTTAAATATTCATGTGCATCTGTTTGCAGGAAGAACCTGTGCTTTGTTGAATCTTGGATTTCTCTATATGCAAGGTGCCTCAAATTGCTGTAAGTGAGGAAAAGATGAATTGCAGACTCTCCTAATATTTGGATCTGGTAGAGACAGTCCCAATTAATTCTCTGTTACATTACTTTTTCAGCTTTTGAAATGTCCCAGTTTCTTTCCCCTCTTTCCACTTTCCCCTTTGCAATCAACTCACCCCAGAACCTAGGTGAATACAGATATTGCAAAAGTGCTCTGTCCTGTTTCCTCCACTCACAAATCTCTTTATGAAGATGTAAATCCCATGCTGGATTCCAGCTTTGGCTTTTCTAGCATCCATTGTATTGAAAAAACATTTTCATCCCTTTGCTTCCTATAATTAGTTGAAAGGATTGCATATATGTGTTAAGGGGGTGACTTAAGAATTCCATTGTTTCATCTCTCTCTTGCATCTGCTTCTTTTCACTAAGTATACACAACTAGAGCACTCTATTTTCTTTGGTGCATTTACATTTCTTCTCACTTTATACCAGGGTCAGTCTTTTGCATAACCAGATTTTGTGCCACTATATGGCTTTTAACATTTTGTTTTGTGCAATGTGCTCATTCTGCATTTGGACAGCAGACGCCCCGTGATATACATTATACTGCTCCATTTTGCTTGTTTGTCATTAAAGTGTCCAAGCACACAAGTTGAAACTTAGATGTTTTCTTAATTGTCAAACAAGAAAGATAACAGGGTAATCTTTACAGGTTGTAGATATATGTGTCAGTTAAGTGGTCAAAAACAATAGATTGTATACAACGGGAGGATAAACCAGAGCCTTCACATCAATCAAGAAGGCGCAATGGATTAAACCCTTGTGTTGGCTGGATTGCTGACCTGAAGGTTGAGTTGCTTACCTGAAGGTTGCCGGTTCGAACCTGCGAGATGGTGTGAGTTCCCGTCTGTCAGCTGTAGCTTGCAGATACATGAGCGAAGCCTCCCAGCAGGATGGTAACACATCTGGGCATCCCCTGGGCAATATTTCTGTAGATGGCCAATTCTTTCACACCAGAAGCGACTTGCAGTATGTTCTCAAGTCGTTTCTGACATGATAAAACCCCCCCAATAAAGAACAAAAATACATTGTTCCTGGATTGTAAGTGATGAGGTATGGTCATATTACTAGTAGCATGTTAAATGGTATAGATCTGTAAGTTGGCTGCCAAAACAGAACTCATAAAAAGGTACAGGCTGGTGAAAAACAATTCTCCCTGAATGCATATTAGAAAAAGCTTCAAATCATTTCTAGAAGGCTCAAAATGTTTTTGTTTGACTATACATGGCTTCCTTGATCTTAATATTTTTGAATAAAAAGTTTGTTGAAATATATTGAATTGCTCTTCTTTTTTGAGGAGTAGGAACCTATCCCTTTTCTTTCCATATTATTTCTGCCTCTGGTACCAATGTTTTTGTTAAAAGAAGTAATGCTCAAGAACACATTTATTTCATCTATTGGGGTATCCCTGTGTAAAGCATTGGCAAAATACAAGTACTGCTCCAAGGAGCATACAATTCAAATTCTTATTTATTTTTCATTTTTTTGGAGATTCCTTTTACAGGGAGGAGGGTTTTTCTTTGAACATACCCTTAAAATGACTTACTCAGATTTACATGATGCACAGTAGGTTTTAAAAATATTCAGAAATATTGCTTTCATGTTTCAAATCCTTGAAAACCCAAATACAGTTCTAAAATTGTGTCTTGGGTTTTGATGTAAAAAAAGAAAGCAAGCAGAAGTAAGGAAAGTGTTTAATAGCACATATGGCATAATTTTATCTGGCATCTGTTTTGTAACAAACAGCATTTAGTTAACTTATTTGTGGAATGAATACAGTACATACTGCAAACAAAAGTCCAATGAACATTTCTACATAGTTTGTTACATATCAATATTTATTGTAAAAGAGTGCAAAAACTCAAACATAAGTGTGCTATTGATTGTAGCATGCAAAACATTGATTAATGCATGCCCTTAGTGCAGTGAAACTCTCTACAAGGCCTTATGGGGTATGAAAATCAGGTAGCCTTCGAAAAGAGTAATTGATATATTCCCATTGGTGACATTTAGGCATATGCCCTCTCAACCTAATTTGTGTCATTGTATAGGAGATATCAATATAATTTAGGATGCTTTTGCTCATAGCAGCAAAAACGGTGCAACTATCAGCTTAATTGTATAGAGTGATTGATTCTAATGGACAGCGAATCCGAAATACATTTCTTTGTTTGGCAGATTTAACAGAATCTTGTTTGAGTTGAAGACTGAAGCTCAAATAAATTATATTCTGGAAAGGCGTTCAGTAATGCCTTTTTGTTTATATTATATAACATTGGGTCTATATCTGTGTTCACCAAAGCAATCAGTGGTGCCATGGGTGTGTGAAGTTGGCTTTTCCATTTGTAGATTTCACTTTTGCAGATTTTATTATTTGCTTTGATTTATATGTTCTAAGATATCTAGGTCCTCCAGCATGACACTGGATCACACATCTACCATAGAGGTGAACCTAGGACCTAGAATTTTCTGGAGAGAGCACCTCTCTAGGAAATTGTTAGTCTTCCAGCATGATGCTATGGCAAATTTCTGGGAGAAATTCACCACAGACTCATGCTGGAGGTCCCTAACCCCAGCAAATGTGAAGGGCTGCCTGTAGTGTTGAAGCTGGGACCACAAAGAGTCACGGCTAATCCCTGTGCACTCGAACTCAATTTGCTTCTGGGGAATAGAAACAGTGAATACTAATTTGTTGGCTCAATATGTGATGTCAGACTTACTGATATACCAGAATCTATTTGCCTCTCAGGTATCTTTCTGCAGTTCATATGCACCCCCTTTTATGGCACATAAGGGCCCAGATTGTGAATTGTCAGTGAGTAGAGATACCACTAATCTCTCAGAAAATCAGGATGGGCAAAGCAATGAATACATCCTAATAGTGAAGCTAATACTATTTGACAAGAATGTCATGGATCCGTATCTGGAGTGTTTGAGAGACCAGAACACCTCCAAGCCATGGGTTTCATAGCCAAGGTCAAGGAATGAAAACATCTGGAATGAGCAGGAAGGAGCCCGATAACATGAATGGGATCAGACTGGAAGACATGAAGGTTGGACAGAGGAACTTTCAGGATTGAGGTTTTGGGGATTGAAACTGAGAAGCTTTCAGGGTTTTTTTGATTCGTAACCTTGATGTATAGTAGTAACCTAGCATTAAAAAAATTCCAAGATTTCCTTGTGAGCTATTTTAATTGCTACCAAGGTTCTGCAATCATCATAGAATCATAGAATCATAGAATAGTAGAGTTGGAAGAGACCTCATGGGCCATCTAGTCCAACCCCCTGCCAAGAAGCAGGAAATCGCATTCAAAGCACCCCCGACAGATGGCCATCCAGCCTCTGTTTAAAAGCCTCCAAAGAAGGAGCCTCCACCACAGTCTGGGGGAGAGAGTTCCACTGCCGAACAGCCCTCACTGTGAGGAAGTTCTTCCTGATGTTCAGGTGGAATCTCCTTTCCTGTAGTTTGAAGCCATTGTTCCGTGTCCTAGTCTGCAGGGCAGCAGAAAACAAGCTTGCTCCCTTCTCCCTATGGCTTCCCCTCACATATTTGTCATGGCTCTCATGTCTCCTCTCAGCCTTCTCTTCTGCAGGCTAAACATGCCCAGTTCTTTAAGCCTCTCCTCATAGGGCTTGTTCTCCAGACCTTTGATCATTTTAGTTGCCCTCCTCTGGACGCTCTCCAGCTTGTCAACATCTCCCTTCAACTGTGGTGCCCAAAATTGGACACAGTATTCCAGGTGTGGTCTGACCAAGGCAGAGTAGAGGGGGAGCATGACTTCCCTGGATCTAGACACTATTCCCCTATTGATGCAGGCCAAAATCCCGTTGGCTTTCTTAGCAGCCGCATCACATTGCTGGCTCATGTTTAACTTGTTGTCCACAAGGACTCCAAGATCTTTTTCATATGTACTGCTGTCTAGCCAGGTGTCCCCCATTCTGTATCTTTGATTTCCATTTTTTCTGCCGAAGTGAAGTATCTTGCATTTGTCCCTGTTGAACTTCATTTTGTTAGTTTCGGCCCATCTCTCTAGTCTGTCAAGATTGTTTTGAATTCTGCTCCTTTCTTCTGGAGTGTTGGCTATCCCTCCCAGTTTGGTGTCATCTGCAAACTTGATGATCGTGCCTTCTAACCCTTCGTCTAAGTCATTAATAAATATGTTGAACAGAACCGGGCCCAGGACAGACCACTGCGGCACTCCACTCGTGACTTCTTTCCAAGATGAAGACGACGCATTGGTGAGCACCCTTTGGGTTCATTCGCTTAACCAATAACAGATCCACCTAACTGTAGTTTTGTCTAGCCCACATTTTACTAGTTTGTTTGCCAGAAGGTTGTGAGGGACTTTGTCGAAGACCTTACTGAAATCCAGGTACGCTACATCTACGGCATTCCCTGTATCGACCCAACTCGTAACTCTGTCGAAAAAAGAGATCAGATTAGTCTGGCATGACTTGTTTTTGGTAAATCCGTGTTGACTATTAGCAATGACTGCATCTGTTTCTAAGTGTTTGCAGACCACTTCCTTAATGATCTTTTCCAGAATCTTGCCTGGTATCGACGTGAGGCTGACCGGACGGTAATTGTTTGGGTCGTTCTTTTTTCCCTTCTTGAAGATAGGGACCACATTTGCCCTCCTCCAATCTGCTGGGACTTCTCCCGTTCTCCAAGAACTCTCAAATATGATCGCCAGTGGTTCTGAAATAACTTCCGCTAGTTCCTTCAGTACTCTTGGATGTAGTTGATCTGGCCCTGGTGACTTGAATTCGTTTAGAGTGGCCAGGTGTTCCTGGACAACTTCTTTCCCTATTTGGGGTTGGATTTCCCCAAATCCTTCGTCCATTTCATGTTGCTGAGGTTGAAGATGGCTTTCTTTTTGTGAGAAGACCGAGGCAAAGAAGGTATTAAGCAGTTCTGCCTTTTCCCTGTCCCCTGTCGCCATCACCCCATCTTCTCCTCGCAGAGGCCCTATCACCTCCTTTTTCTTCCTTTTTCTACCAACGTAATCAAAAAAGCCTTTTTTGTTGTTTTTAATGTCCCTGGCAAGCCTGAGCTCATTTTGCGCTTTAGCCTTGCGAACCTTTTCCCTACAGGAGTTGGCTATACGTTTGAATTCTTCTTTGGTGATTTCTCCCCTTTTCCACTTCTTGTGCATGTCACTTTTGAGTTTTAGCTCAGTTAGAAGTTCTTTGGACATCCATTCTGGCTTCTTCGCATGTGCCATATTTTTTTTCTTTGTTGGCACTGTTTGCATTTGCGCCTTGAGTATTTCACTTTTAAAAAATTCCCATCCATCGTTAACTCCCTTGTCTTTTAATATTGGCATCCATGGAATGCTGCTCAGTATTTCCTTCATTTTTTGGAAGTCAGCTCTCTTAAAGTCCAGAATGCGTGTTTGACTTGTCTTAGTTTCAGCCTTCCATTGTATCACAAACTGCAGGAGCACATGGTCACTTGCCCCTAAGGATCCGACGACTTCTACTGTATTGATCAGGTCTTTCACATTTGTTAAGATTAGATCAAGAGTTGCTGATCCCCTTGTTGTCTCCTCTACCTTCTGGACCATAAAATTGTCTGCAAGGCAAGTGAGGAATTTGTTGGACTTTGTGCTCTTGGCCGAGTTTGTTTTCCAGCAGATATCAGGATAGTTGAAGTTGCCCATGACTACTATATCTTTTCTTTGTGCCTGTTTGGTCAGCTGTTGACAAAAGGCTTCATCAAGTTCTATATCCTCGTTCGGAGGTCTGTAGTAGACACCCACGAAGAGATCTTTTTGATCTTCCCTTGATTCTTATCCAGATGCTTTCAAGCTGGTTTCCCAGATTACAGTCTTGCATTTCTTCTGCAACGTAACTGTTTTTGACATATAAAGCTACTCCCCCTCCTCTCCCCTTTGTTCTATTTCTGTGAAAGAGGTTATAGCCCTCAATGGCTACATTCCAGTGATGGGAGTCATCCCACCAGGTTTCAGTGATACCTATGACGTCATACGTGTGGTGCTGTGTTAAAAGTTGAAGTTCGTCTTGCTTATTTCCCATGCTCTGTGCATTAGTGTAAAGACATGTAAGCCCCTGTGACCTCCCCTTGAGCTGTTTATTTGGGATTATTGTGCTCTCGGTAGCTGGTCCTTGCTGTGTTTGTGCAGCCCTCCATTTAGCCTTTTGGCAGTTCCCTGTGGTCGTGGGTGATATAGTGTTTGCCAGGCTGTTGTTCCCCTCCCCCAGTGGATCTAGTTTAAAGTGCGCCTGATGAAGTTTGTGAGTCTGTGTGCAAAAAGATGTTTTCCTACTTGTGTGAGATGCACTCCATCACTTGCCAGTAGGCCATCCTCCTGGAAGAGTAGACCATGGTCAAGGAAGCCAAAATGCTCCTCTTGACTCCATTTTCTGAGCCAGTTATTGACCTGTACTATTTTTCCGGCCCTTGTAGAGCTGTGTCCTACAACGGGGAGGAGGGATGAAAAGATCACCTGTACATTACACAATTTTAGCTTACTTCCGAGGGCTCGAAAATCATTTGTGATCTTTTGAAAAGTATGCCTAGCGGTGTCATTGGTACCTACATGAATCAACATAAGGTGGGGAGGGTGATGGGGCTTTAGGAGCCTGCTGAGCCTCTGAGTGATATGGTGTATTTTTGCCCCCAGGAGGCAGCATGTTTCTCGAGCCATCCCATCTGGTCTGGAAATGATGGCTTCCGTTCCTCTAAGGAGGGAGTCACCTACTACCAAGACCTGTTTCCTTTGAGGATTGACAGGGTCCCTTTTGTGCAAGACAGTGTGTATGTCCCCTGAAGTGTGTTCCTGTTGGAGTGAATTGTGTAGGTGTAAAGTGTTGCCCTCCTCCTCGACATCCCCAGTGCATTCATCAATGACAATCCATTGAGATGCGTCCAAGAGCCCATCACTCTCCCAAGGGTGTTCCTGCTGTGCCTCGTCTACAATTGGGGATGGAGCATTTGCATGATTACATAAGTTTGAATGTGGCGATGCATTGTCCCCGTCAGGGCTATCCCCTGCGCATTGATCAAGAGTGGCCCACTGAGTGGTATCTAAGTAACTGTGGTCCTCCACAAGATGTGTTTCCTGATTGTTTGTTAATGGTGTGAGAATTTGGAATCTGTTGTGCAAATGCAGCTGAGCAGAGGAGTTCTGTGGAGGCTGCCTGGTCCTGTGTCTCTTTCTATGGGTGACCTCCTTCCGAGCCTGAGAGTTGTCTACCTTTGAGTTGATCTCCCCATAAAGTTCCTGATCATGGTGGTGTTGGTGTGATGCAGGTTGCAGATCTACAGCAGCGTGTTGTGCAGTGTCCAAGAAGAGCTCAAGTGCCTGAATGTCCTTAAGGGTCTTAATGCGGGCCTCGAGTTGTTCGATCCTCTGCTCCATCAGAGTAATCTGTTTACACTTGGTGCAGGTGTAGTTGAGTAGTTGTGCAAAGAAGGTGAACATGCCACAACTTGTGCATGTGGTGGCAAGTATTTGCTGTTGATCCATCTCTTGGTGAGTGAAGTGACCGAGCAGGATTGTGTGTGTTATGGGCAGAATGCTATCCACCTTCCTGTGTGTGTGTGTTTTTAATGTTGTTTTGTTTATTGTATATACTGTAAGAACGTGTTGTAGTGTAGGGGTGGGTTCGCGAGCGCCATCAGGCGCAAGCGACACTGGCTCAGAAAGCTTCAACAGGAAGCCAACACTTTCAATAACAATAGCCTTGCCTCAGCTTCCAAACAACAGCAGACAGCAAGCCTTAATTACAGCTAGCCCACACTCAGGAATCAGCCCAGATTCAGGTTTTTAAAGGTAAAGAGTCCAACAGACACAGTTTTTTTAAGGCTATCTAAGAAAAGAAGTTGTGTTAGAATGCAACATGATTTATTCCAACATGAAATTCTTTGTTTGTACTTCCATTCCTAGGATATAATCCCATACATAGAGAGAAATATTTCCTTAAGTATCAGCTGGTTTGCTATGCACATGTGTAATACCTTTATTGGCCGGGATTCATATTGTACTGTATTAAAAATGATTCTCATTGCTCCTGACACCAAAAAACAAACAAAAAACAAATAAATAAAAAAACAAAAAAAACTGACTATCCCCAAATGTTGTCAGGCTCTGGGCATATCTAAGCTGATGAAAAAAAATCTATTTGGTATCACATTTTCCGAGTCAACAGTTGCCCAGCAGTGACCCCGTTAAAACTGCACACATCCCACACAATATTGTGGGAGGTCGTCATAACCAGCCCAGACATTTCCCGCTGCTGAACTCTCTCAAGGGGGTGGTCCACATTTCCAATCCTTATTTTCAACCACACAAGTCATGGATTCTCCATTTCCCCCCATCTTCCATGTGCATAAAAAATATTTGATGAATGTCTGATGTAGAGAGCAAAGATATGAATAGTGTTTGCTTCTCTGCTCTCTCTTTTGAAGGAGCAAAGCAGCAGCTAAGCTTATGTTCCTTGCATATGCATGTTATGTATTTCTCCCATAATATTCATTGATTCTTCATGTTTCAGTAACGTTTAAACAATTCCAGCAGATAAATATGTTGTTAGATGAAATGTCTTTTTATTACAGTATACATTAATCCCATTCTTTAGGTTTTTTGTTTAAAAAGTATTAATTGTCAGCATAAAAATTAGTATTGGGGTGAGGAGATATTTTAGAGACTATAATTATAAAGAATTGTAAGTAATTTGACTGAACTGTAAGGATTCTGATGGCCAGAGTAAAGCACATAGTTAAGCTTTCTAAAGGAAAGCTCCCTCTCCTTTTTTGTTTTTTAGTAATTTATACCATCTGTGTCAAAATCTGAAGCCTAAAAAGTAAAAGCAGTGGAACAAATGTTTGTTCCATAAAACAGTCCTAGTTCATTGTTGAAATTGTCACACATTAACGTTGCAGGCCATCTGGGTAGACAAAAGACTCTAACCAGATTGTGAAGATGATTTTATTGGTCTGGTATTAATCACTATGTGGCATAATATTTAAGCTAAAAGAAATGATGAGGTGAAATGTAGTGCGTGGAGCTCACCCCCCATCCCACCACAAGTGATAGTGACATAATAATCTTATTATCCAATATGAGTTGTGGAGGGTTTTTTAAAATCTATTCTTTTTAAATACAATAATCATGTCAATAATACTGTATTCCCAATTTAAATTTGGAAAATAAAATTTGGAACCTTACGAAGTAATCATTCTTGGCAAGTCGGGAATCAGAGATTTAAAAGCTACAGCTTGGTTCCATTAAATTGTGGCACAGTCATGTTGGAATTAGGTTCCATTTCTCTTTTTTGTAACATAGTAAATCAGATTACACTTTGCCTATAAGAACCCTCTAGCCTAACTTCCAACTCCCATATCCTGAACTTCCATGTATAACGCCTAACTCCAGAAGGCATCGGGATACACAACAGGGCCTCCTACGAAAATCTCAAATTGTTGGCAGATATATGATATGTTTTGCAGTTTCCAAACAATTTTCAAGGGCAGCTGCCCATAGAGCACATTACAATAACCTAATTGAGTGGTAACTAAGGTATGAACCATTGTGATCAGACCTGAATTCCCCAAGAAAGGGTGCATGGTGCAAAAGCTGAAGCTGGGCAATTGTGCTTCTGGCTACTGACTTTCCAGGAATAGTTCTGTGTCCAAAAACATCTTCAAGCAATGAGCTCGATCTTTCACAGGGAGAGCAACTCCATCCTGTTTGGGCTGTGATCCAAATTCCAGGTAGTTTTCTACTGACCAAAAGCACTATCTTGTCTATGTTTCTGTTTGCTCACCCACATCCAATCTCTTATTGTATCCAGACAACAATTCAATATTACCACATCTTTCTTGGCATCAGGTGTAAAAGATAGATAGAGCTGGGTATTAGGCTTGATCGATCCACGAAAAATTTGATTCTAAACTCGTTTCAAAACTAGAGGGGGGCAGCTTTTTGTTTCTGATGGTATTTCCGAATTTGGCCCCCCAAAAAATTCGAAATTAACGAAAATTCGTTATTTTCTAAATTAATTCGTTAATGGCCGACGGGCATGCGCAATTCCCAAAAACAGCACAGAGGGAGAGGACTTTACAGGACTCTCCCACCCTCATTTTTTGAGTGATCTTCTTCCAACTTGGTACAGTGGTAGAACACATTTAACACTGATAGCTCACCAAAATTTGGAACGTTTCCCTTATCCTCTGATTTTTGGCGAATTTTCATAGCTTTTATAATAAACCATTTTTTAATAATTGCAGAAATCTGTTCCTGGTTTGAAAGTCTTATTTCCTGTTAAATTGGGTTGTCTTTACTGTGAAAGTCATTGTTCTACTTCAGAAACTTTGTTTTTGTGGCTGAAACTTTGTTAAATTGGTGTGTGTGTGATATATACTGTGTATATATATAATATATATATAGTCCCTGCATAATGTGTGTGTGTGTGTGTGTGTGTATAGGTAAAGGTAAAGGTATCCCTTGACGTTAAGTTCAGTCATGTCTGACTCTGGGGGTTGGTGCTCATCTCCATTTCTAAGCCCAAGAGCCAGTGTTGTCCATAGACACCTCCAAGGTCATGTGGCCGGCATGACTACATGGAGTGCCATTACCTTCCCGCCACAGCGGTACCTATTGATCTACTCACATTGGCATGTTTTCAAGCTGCTAGGTTGGCAGAAGCTGGAGCTAACAGCGGGCACTCACTCTGCTCCCGGGATTTGAACCTGGGACCTTTCGGTCTGCAAGTTCAGCAGCTCAGTGCTTTAACACACTTCGCCATCGGGGCTCATGTATATATAATATACATACACATACACACAATGTGGAGAATATGTGGAAAGGTAGATAGATAAGTTGGGAGCCACAGCGAAGGCACCTTCCTGGGAGCAAGGTCTAATAATAATAATAATAATAATAATAATAATAATAATAATAATAAAAAATCCCTTACAATATCCAAGATGGCTCACTGCTACAGAATCTTGGGAGGTTTAGTTTGATATGGTACCATTATTGGCAGAGAAAGCTAAGCTGTAGGAGTTGAAATCCAATCATTTATCCTCCCTATAGAATCAATTTTATATGCATTTTTAGCTACAGAAAAGCTAAAATCAGGACAGTAAAAGAACAACACCCAGAAAATGGGAATTCCAGACAGGAAACAATCAGGGCCAGCTAATACCTCCCAACAAAGGATTCCCCCAGGTAGGAAGCAGCCAGGCTTTGAAGCTGCAAGGCTATTCAATGCTAATCAAGGTGACCAATTGCAACATTCACACTTGCCTCCAACAGACAAGAGTTCTTTCTCCCACCCTGGACCTTCCACAGATATATAAACCCCACTTGCCTAGCTTCGCACAGACGTCAAAACCTCTGAGTATCAGGCCTGAGCTGAGGCGAGGCGGCGGCGGCCATTTCCCCCCTCCGTCTTCCTCCTCCTCCTCGGCCTCCTTCCCCCTCGCCCCCTCCCATTGGCTGAGCCCGTGACACCCCTTTTGCTGAGGGGCAAAAGGAAAAGGCCTGAATGGTGGGAGTTTGGGTGATTTGCAAAAGCTTTTTTTTCCTAACAAAAAAACGACGACATAACGAAAAACGGCCTCTCGCGATTCGAAACCGCGATATCCAGACGTGTGGACAACCAATGCTTCAAAATTGCTTCAAAACAAACGAAAATAACGAATTAATAACGGTTAACGGGGAAAACGAATTATTTGAGCAAGCCTACTGGGTATCATTACCTTACTGATAACACTCAGCTCCAAAACTTCAGATAGCACAGGCGGTCCTTGTGGAACCCCACATTCTAATTGTCAAGAGGTCAAATAACAGTCTCCAGCACCATACTTTGGGAATGTTCATCCATGAAAGACTAAGAAACAATCCCCCAAGTCCCATAACAGTCAGATGACCATGGTTGATGGCATGAAATGCCGCTATAAGATTCAGGAGGACGAATAGGGACTCATACCGTGCGCCAAATGCACCAGTGGACAGCCTATCACTGCTGCTAGAGGTTGTGTCAGAGTGGGCCTTGAGGTTCCCCAGGCTTATTGTTTTGGGGGACTTCAATGTCCACACTGATGCAGGCTCCTTCTCCTCAGCAGCTGAAGACCTAGTGTCGACCATGGCTACACTAGGACTCTCACTTTATAATACTGGGCCTACACATCAGGCTGGCCACTCACTAGATTTGATCTTTGGGGTTGGAATCCAAGTGACCCTAACCTCCGTTTCAGAAGTTCAGAGACTAATGGAACCGGTCAGGTTCCTGAATGCTCTAAAGGCCATAGAACCTGTCAGCGACTCACTGGAGGTGCAAGTGGATACATGGAACACCAAATTATCCAATGCACTCGATGAGATCGCCCCGAGACGCCTTCTCCGACTCCGTAAGAATCGGTCTCCTTGGTTTACTGAGGAGCTCCGTGCAATGAAATGGGAGAAGAGACGGCTAGAGGTCGTGTGGCGGGAACGCCGTGATGAGGAATCGGAATCAGCTTATAAGAAGTCCAGAGAGTCTTATGAGCAGACTTTCACCGAGGCAAAAAAGTCATATTATGCTTCCTTGATAGCATCTGCGAGCTCACACCCAGCACAATTATTTAAGATCATTAGATCCCTGACAAAGGTCCCTTCTGTTCCAACAATAATGACCTGGCTCCTTCTGTTGAGGTTTTCCAGAGCTATTTTGCAGACAAGATCTCGCTTCTTCGCCGGGAACTCCCTGCCACGATGGATACAGTAAGTGAACTTGAGACTCCGTGGCCACTCGCCGGGCCCATCCTCGACCGGTTTACCCCGCTGGATGCAGAGGCTGTCGACAGGATCATGACTGCAGCTAGGCCGACCACCTGCTCCCTCAATCCGTGTCCCTCCTGGCTAGTAAAATCCTGCCTAGATGGATTACGTGAACCTCTGTTGAATATAATAAATAGCTCCCTTGAGCAAGGAGTTTTTCCAGAGGATTTAAAAGAGGCATCGGTATCTCCACTGCTGAAGAAACCAGACTTAGATCGTTCGGTTCCCGCTAGCTACCGCCCAGTGTCGAACCTTCCGTTTCTGGGCAAGCTGGTTGAGAGGGCAGCAGTGGAACAGTTGCAGCAGTTCCTCAATGACACAGCCGGACTTGATCCCTTCCAGTCTGGCTTCCGTAGGGGGCACGGGACAGACACTGTGCTGGTCGCCATCACAGACCAACTTCGCTGCCAGAGGGATCAAGGCAGATCAGCGCTGCTCGTGTTATTGGATCTCACAGCAGCATTTGATACGGTCGACCACAATCTATTGACCCATCGCCTAGCTATGACGGGGGTTAGGGGGATACCCCTGAAATGGGTGTCCTCCTTCCTCCAAAATCGGGGACAGCGGGTGGTGAGGGGAGGGATGGTTTCCGCGTGGTCTCCGCTAACTTGCGGGGTCCCACAGGGAGCTATTCTCTCTCCTCTATTATTTAACATCTATATGCGACCAATTGCCCGACTGGTGCGGAGCTTTGGGCTCGAGTGCCACCAGTACGCTGATGACACAGCTCATTCTGAGGATGGAGGGCCAGCCGGACTCCGTACCCGATAGTTTCCATCAGTGCCTTGAAGCCGTTACTGGATGGTTGCGTGCCAGCAGGTTGAGGGTGAATCCAGCGAAGACAGAGATCCTTTGGCTGGGCCGTCCGGGTGGGAGGAAGATCCAGCTGCCTACCCTGGATGGTGAGACACTACGTCCGCCATCTTCGGTAAAAAGTCTTGGTGTCTTATTTGACCCTCTGCTCACAATGGAGGCCTGTCAGGACCCAGGCTGCAGAGCAGCAACAACCATACGCAGAGACCAGAATCTATCTAATATCTTTATTAAAGGATTATATAAAGTCAATAAAAACAAGTGAAGAATATAGTTCAGAAGTAGACCTTTCAGGAAAGGTCAAATATAGTCCAGGAAAACAATGTCCAATATGTGATATTAGAGTCCAAAGTTGTAATCCAATAACCGAAACACACACTTTGCCAAGCAAAGTGTGGGGAAATGACAGGGTCCTTTAGTCCAATGGAGCTTGGCAACAATGCTGGAAGCAAACTAGATTCTTGGCAAACAAGGCTTGATACGTGGCAGCAAGAGGCAAGAAACAAGAACAAGGTCCGTGGCGAGGTCCGTGGAAACAAGGAAAGCTTGATGCTAGAACAAGGTCCGAGAAACAAGGCTTGGAACTTGGTCCTGGAGGCAAGGGACTGGAGTAGCGTAGTCCACACACGATCTCACTCCACAAGGTGATGAATTGACTCCGCAAGGATTTCTTTGTGGGCAAACACCTATATAGGATCTTGTTTTCCCGCCAAGGAACACTTTCCCTGGGGAACAAGAAACGAAACCCATACTGTGTCCAGATGCATGACTCCTTAAGATTTCCCAAGGGAAACAGGCTTAATCAGCTAATTGTCTGGCAGCAATCCTGGCGCTTCTGCGATTCGCCTCCCTAGCGCCTCTATCTCGATTATAATAATCCCGGCGAGAAAATGGGGGAGATTTCTGCTCAAGGCTTGTTTGGCTGACTTCTTGTGGGCAAACATCTTGCAGGTGCAAGGGCTCCAATTCTGGCTGAAACGGTGGGAAACCCAAGTTTTCCTCTTCATCTGCCACAATAGTACTGGGAACGGGACTACATGGCCCATGAGTCATCACAAGGCCCAGGTCTCTGCTGTGAGTAGATCTGCATTTTTCCATCTACGTCAGGCTAGGCGACTGGCTCCCTACCTATCTCGGAACGACCTGGTGACGGTGATCCAGGCAACAGTCATCTCGAGGCTTGACTACTGTAACGCCCTCTACATTGGCCTTCCTCTGTCAGTGATCCGGAAACTAAAGCTGGTGCAAAACGTGGCGGCTCGTCTTCTCACCGGGGTGCTGGCGAGGTGGCGTATCACCCCAATTCTTCAACAGCTGCACTGGCTACCGATTGAGTACCGGATTACTTTCAAGATACTGGTGCTAACTTTCAAGGCCTTACATGGTCTGGGGCCAGCATACCTGAGGGCCCGCTTATCACCCTACCAACCCCAGAGATTACTTCGTTCCGAAGACCAAAATTTGCTTGAAGTCCCTAACATACGGACTTATCATTTGTCTTCCACTAGGCAGAGAGCCTTCTCGATTGTAGCCCCTCAATTATGGAATGCCTTGCCAGTGGAAACTCGAACCACCCGAGACTTACTTGCCTTTCGGAAAGCCTGTAAAACCTTGCTCTTCCGACAAGCGTTCAATGGGTGAAAGACCCGGGGCTATGTCTGTTTTTATTGTTGCTTTTATTGTTTTTATTGTTATTTTAAAGCCAAGTGTATTGTTTTAATCTATTTTTGTAAACTGCTCCGAGCCAAACCGGGAGTAGCGGTATATAAGTTTAATAATAATAATAAAAAAATAATTTCTCCTGTCCAACCCCCAGCCTGGGTTATCCCCACTGTAATGGAATGACGTGAGGCAGGGATGGAATCCTTTTTGATCCCACCACTGTCACCAAATTGTAATGGATGATGTTGGTGTGAGGCAGATTGTAAATGCTGTTTCCACTGTTGAGGGGTTTTTTGTATCTTTTAATCCCTCTAGATTATATATATATATCACCTTTATATGAGGGGAAGGATTACAGGGGGTGATCTTTATTTCAAGATCCCAGCCTCTATCTCTGTAGTTAGGGATTTCTGTGTTGTGGTTCCCTTTCTGAGGTAAATGTGACTATTACTCTTCCCCAATGAGGTGATTTATTAAGGTAACTGCCACCAACGTGAGGCTTTTGAATTATCACCGATGAAATCTGGCTCCACAGACGCAGATGAGATGAAATGAGTCAGTTGTTAACAAAGAACAAGTTTATTGCGTACAAAGCTTATGGTTGCAGGTTGATTGATTTACTTATGGAACTTTAGATAAACAAGTGGTTTAATAACTCTTATAACCACCCAACAGTAGTCTGGTGTAAATCCACTCTCACTCTCCTACCGATGATATAAATTGTAGCGAACTCTAACCTCAACTGAGCTCCTTAGTGAACAATGTTCCAACTACAATAAAACTTTTAATTTGATCTACTATCGATCAAATTCCTGATCACTAGTCTTTCTCAACTAGAGATCTTGACTAGGCTCCCTTTAGTCTGCCTTGACTAAAGATTTCTGGCCAGGCCTATCTCCTCAGTCCTTCCTGACTGAAAAGCCTTCAGCCACGCATACACACTCACTCGCCCTCTGGCTTCTCGTTTTTTAAAACTCCCCTTTTTTCCTTTTCTTGGCTCCGCCCACTTCTCCCTCAGATGAGCTAGCCAGCTTCGTCTCCTTGGTAACAGCACTACTGTGGATTGAAACAAAATGGCTTCTGTTTCAGCTACTGTGTCACTAAACACAAATACATACTCCAACAGTCAAAATTAAACACAATAACTATGACTTCTCCACACCACCAAGGCTGTTTCTGTCCCATAACTACACTTGAACCCAGATTGAAATGGGTCCAGATAATCTGTTTCATCTAAGAAAGCCTGTAGTTGCATTGCTACCACTCACTCTAGGGCCTTACTTAGAAAGAGGAGGTAGTTACGTGGGGAAGAGAAGGGTTGTTTTTCTCCAAGAAAGGTCTTACAATTATTTCTTTTAGGGAGATTGGAACATAGTCCTCTTTCAAAAACATCTTTACAAATAGCGGTGCACAGGAGCTCTCAGCCCTAATACTTGTAAACACTATGTTTTGGTACTGAATGTTGCAAACTAGTAGATCTCTTGATGCCTTTGGCAGCAATATCAATAAATCAATCAATATTAGTTACTTGGATGTTGAAATTACTTTCTCACACTATGAAGCCCCATTTATTTTACATCTAAACAAAAACACCAGATTGCTGTTTTGTATGAAAAAGAAACCAACATTTAAAAACAATGAATGGGTGACCTGGTTGGTTGACGATGACTAATAATGGCTGAAAAATGTCACTGCAGCCACAGACGAAAAATGTTTCTTTATCAGCCATGTACCACAGAGATGTGGATTAAAAAGCTATTAACATAAGCGATTAAATATTTGAATAAACAAGCCAATGAAATCAATAACGATGGCTGGTGTCATCTTAAAGAAATTGTGCTTTAATGTGGCTTATTGAGTTCATCAGAGGGATTACTAGGATGACAATGAATATGAAACACATTTGTGTTGAATTACTTGGGGGAAATGTGCACAACGTGCTGCCAAAATCGTGTTACCTATGATACCAAATTGTGGCGATGGTGGAGATCTATAGAAAAATATTTGGCAACAAAAACACAATTCAGCTGCCCAGTAAGAGTCAGGGCCATGCAATTTTCTGTTTTTTTTTTTGTTTGTTTTTTCATGTAGGCAGGCACTGCTCAGCCAAAGAGGTAGGAAGAAGTGGCAAACCTGGGCTGCTTTAAAGGGAATTTTCAGTAACATCTGTAGCAAAGGAGTTGTGCAAATAATAATAAGCAAAAAGAGACAATTCTAAGAACTCTTGAATGTTCCCGGTCCAGGCTGAAAAACCTTTGGCCACCATTCTGTGTGTTCTCTGAAGTCAGCCTGAATCTGGAGATAATTAATGAAGAGCATTTCATAAATGCAGGAAATAGTTAAAGACAGTTTGAACTCATGTACGTATAGAATGTAGTCAAAACTGCCCATAAACCATTGGTTGTGTGATCTTTTAATTAAAGATAATGAAAAATTGAGACCTTCCACTTTTAGATAAAATAGTGCAATGAAACGTGTTTGATGGCTCTGTTGTAGTTATGCTAAAAATGGATAGGAGAAATAATCATGCAGTCTTATTTTTGGAAAATGACAGTTCTCTTGGCTTATTGAGATGTCTAAATTGTTCACAGGAAAAATGTGAAGATCCTCAACTCTGTGTGTATTTTGTTGATTGCGTTTTTGTCTGTAATCGCAAATCCAGTAGTTGGTTGTGACTGACTCCTGTTGCCTGACAATTGTTGGTGGAATGATTTGCCCAAGATCTAGCATAGTTAAGTTTGAAATCAACTTTACATTGATCTGTATTAGAGTTTTTAAGTATTGCGGTGTATCTTTTTTCCATGTCACTTCTTGCCTTTTATGAAAGAGAAAAGAATATACTGCTGTAATCATTACAAATGTTGGAACCAATGTAGTAACATAGTATAATTACAAAGTTTTTAAGTGCAAATTTTATTCCGTCTCAGATACATAATTGTGTTGGATGTGCGGCATCCAGTTTGAAATTAAGATCAATAAAAAGTAAGTTACTGGGAGTCCAAAATAAGAAAATAAGAGCATGCAAAGGATTTGAACAGCATGTCAGAATATTGAAGTATTAGCTTTCTTGCGATAAAGTCCTCAAGTTGAACAGTTATCTACTTATAGTCAATGGGAGTAAGTCATGATAAAGAATAATTATGCCCGTTGGTTTAGTAGATTTACATTTTCAGTTTGTAGTTATGAGCTAGTAGTTGTTGGTGTTGTATATTTTTATTATTTGTAATATTGTTTTATATCAGTGGTTCCCCATCTTTTTTTTAATCAAGGACCACTTTGACCAGGGACCACTTTGACCAGGAGCCACTCTCCAACATTAGTATCAAAAGGGTTACAAATAGGTTTTTGGTCATCTTTAGATTCCGTTTGGTTATTTGGGGTTCAGAAAATTGCATTGGATAGACCACGTCAGCTCTAGTTTCTGATACAGAACATATGCCATCCAGTAGTCGCCATCTGCTTGCCCATGGAAAACCATATTTAACAATGGAGAACTGATTTCCCCCGCATGTCTTGTGGACCTTATTTTAGCTCTTGTGGCTCACAGGTTGGGAATCACTGTTTTATATACATATAAGTGGTCTTTAACAAAAATATATTTTTTAAAAAAATTCCCTGTTAATCTCTAAAACTCACGAAGTCACTCTGGGTCAGTCTTTATTTCTTAGATTAATTTATTGCACAACATTTTGTGTTGTTGTAAGAAGAGCTTTATTTAAAACAATAATCTAGTACAAAAACATATATTGTTGCTTCTTATTTAAATTAATTACCTGATTTTTTTCCAGAAAATTTCTGAACAGATCTAGCTTTATCTAATGCTGGCAAAATACTGAATTAATTTCTCATGGTATTAGGAACTGAAGGAATAACCAGAAATATTGGCTTGGTCTATAACTTTTTCTTCAGCATTC
Source organism: Anolis carolinensis (assembly GCF_035594765.1). Lineage (NCBI taxonomy): Eukaryota > Metazoa > Chordata > Lepidosauria > Squamata > Anolidae > Anolis > Anolis carolinensis. Next base: position 15,586,876 of record NW_026943820.1, read on the forward strand.
ATTTCAGCTTATTCTCATTCATATGTGTTTACAAAACTGCTTTTTTATTTTGGAATGCTATGTAAAGTCGTTAATCTATGCTAATAAGAGAACAATAGGATGTAAAGTAAAATGGTCAATTGTTCTTTTGAATTCATGGGATTTTGTTGCCAGGCTACAAAGAGAGGCCCAAGACTATTTCTGAATTTGTAAAATGCCCTTATTACCCCAAACAAGGGCAACTAATAAAAAAGAAGCATACAAGCAAAGTAGCGCTATAATCATTACAACTAATATGTACTAACCATAATCACAACTTTGTTAAACAAAATACAAAAGCTACTAGACAGTATTGTACAAATGAATGTTCATTCAAAGAGAAGCATTGCTAGAACAGCAAAGATGCATAGCAGTTTATATATAAAAAGGAAATGTTTCTTTTTTTTTTTAAATGATAATTTACAAATGTCTTAGGGCTTGAGTTCTGCTTTTCATCTGTGAAATGTTGGAGAGTATGGGAGGGATTTGGTTTCTGTACTAGGAGATGAAGAGGGGAAGCATACAGAAGCCATTTTTGTTCTGTATGGTGGAGGAGAAACATACATAGTGGAAAGGATTACTTGAATGAATTGTGCCCACAAAACATATTCTTTTTTTTCCTGTAATTTTTGTTTGGCCTCCGCTTGTGTTTTGGATATAGTTTCTTCCCACACTAGGCTTTGAGGTTCTGGCACATGTTTGAGTGATGTTGCGGTGCATTATATAGACAGACAAAACCCTATATTAATATGCTATGCATTACCCTTAATCCCTCTGAAATTTTAAAATCTCCTGTAGTCCCAGTTATGAGGATAATACTATGATCACAGAATCAATCAGAATTGTGATGCCGCCCTGAGTTTGTGAAGCCACCCTGGGGGGTGAGAAGGATGGGATACAAATGTATGAAATAAATAACTGCCTTATCACACTAGAGCTGTGGTTCTCAACCTGTGGGTTCCCAGGTGTTTTGGCCTACCACTCCTAGCAATCCCAGCCAGCTTACCAGTTTATTCTTCTGCCATGCAGAAAAAGTAGTTAAAGCACCCCCAACAGATGGCCATTCAGCCTTTGTAATACTAACAATAGTAATAGGAGCAACCCCAGGAGTCATCCAGTTCTGCCATGCAGGAAAAGCACAATCAAAGCACCTCCTGAGTTGTGGGAGGGAAATAGGGTTTTGGAAGAAAGAAGGGCAGCAAGGAAGACAAGGAAAAAAGGCTTTTGGTGGCAAGGGAGGAGTGGGAAGGGGGTGCAGGAAAGAGTAGGGAAAGCTTGGAGGGTGAGCAAGGAGGAAGAGAGAAGCGCGGAGCCCCTCAGTATGCTTTGCGGAGCCCAAAGGGCTCCATGGAGCACACTTTGAGAACCGCTGCACTAGAACACAGATTCACTTTAAACCCGGTTGCTGCCTCCTGCAGAATTCTGGGGTTTGTTGTTTGGGGAGTGGTCTTTAAACAGCTCAGTCAAATAGGTCTTGGGCCTCCCTAAACTACAAACTCCAGAATTCTGCAGGAGGCAGCAACTGGATTTAACGTGGATCCTTGCTCTAGTGCAGTAGTTCCTGATATATATACATTATATATAATATAATATATAATATAATATATAAACATTTCTTAGGGCTCCATGAGAAACTTTTGCTTCAAAAAGAGCTCTGTAGCTGAAAAAGTTTGAAAACCCCTGCTCTAGTGTGATGAGATCCTAAGAGACAACCAAAGGAGGTGTGGGTTTTATATGGTCTTGCATTTAAGAAGAAACCCAAATATAGGGATGCACGATCCCTTTTCATCTATTTTGGAGTGTTTACATATTTTATTTTGGTTTTAGTGTGTGCAAATTTTTTCTGAGAAAGTAGAGGAATGTCCATCTGCTTAGACACAGAGGGACATTTGGTTTTACCAAAATCTACTTCAAATAAACTATATTTTTCTGTACTTATGATTTACCCAGGATTTCTACTGCTTTGACATTTTTTTAAGAATATCACAGTCATTCCTTTGAGTCTCGTTTTTCAGCTAATTTAAGAACACAAGAACAGCCATTTTGGATTACATCAATATGGGCTGGATCGACACTGCCATATAATCCTGATCATCAAAGTGGATAATCCAGATTGTCCACTGCCATATAATCCAGTTCAAAGCAGATAATCTGGAGTATATATGGCAGTTTAGATCAGACCATGGCCTCCTAGTCTAGCCTTCTCTTCTGGAAGCTGATCAGTTGTTTGTGGAAAGAGCTCCAGCAGAGCATGATTGCAGTTCCATTTTGCATAAAATGCTCCGCAGAAAGGAATATACAGGTGTTTTCCCTCCAATATAAGCCACATCATTTAGAATTTATAAATGTACCCTTCCAGGCTGACAGTTGCCTTAAGATCTTGTTGCAGTGAATTCCACAGTTCAACTCTGCACTGTGCCAAGAAGTCATTCCTTCAATCCACCCTGAATTCCCAACATTGTGGTTATCCCTCCCCCTAACACTGGGATTAGAGGTAATACATATTGGGACCTCCTTTATGAGGGGTTGTTTCAGGGCATGCTAAAGAACAAATCAAGTCTGCAAGATAACAAAGGACCTTATCCTATGTGGAGGGGGGTGGGTAGCCTCATGTAATTGTGGTGTTTAGTCCTGTACCATTGCAAATCACTATATTCCATTATTCATTATTTATCACATGCTGTCTGAATTTGCTTGTTTCTTCATTACTAACAGTTTTCATCCTTATCTCATGAGTGTGTGGATTCTCTGCCCTCTCCCCCACCCCTTTAAAAATGGATCTTACTTCAACATCGCGGAGGATCGAACTCTCTCAGTATCGAGATTTGCGTTATTAAAGGCAAAGATAAATAGCAATCTACTAAAGTAACAATATTATTTAGTTTTTTTTAATTACTGAAAAGGATTGAGTGGCTGCATTATGACAGAATACTGGGGACTCACCTCTGGTTAGGAGACTGCCCTCAAGACAGCCCATTTGCCCACATCATAGATTTGATTCAATGTGGGCGATTCTGACAATGATTCCTACGTGTTTTTGTACAGGAATATCCTGGTTCCTGAGTCCTGAAGACAATGTCTGATAGTCTTTCCCCTTAATTTACTTGATCAATCGCAATGGATCTGACAGGAAGTTCCCCTGCATCATAGGAAGAGCTCCATCACAAATTGTACTCTCAATGGATCAGGACTGTTTTAAAACAGGGAATGGGGGTGGGTGGGATAAGGTCCAAAGAAGAAACACTACAACAGGAGAATCTTGTGCATAAGCCAGGCAGGTTTACAGGGAAACTAAGGACTACGAGAGCACTAACAGCTACATCTTCAGGTTTAGAGACTCACAATCACTAACAAAGAGCAAATATGTTTACTTTTTGTATGGAAGTAAAAGCTTGCAGAAGATAAATTATGTTAACACACAGCTGAATGTTTATGTCTCTTGTTAGAGTCCTTGCTCCGTAATGTAATGTTTCCCACAATAATAAAAGTGCTTCATGCAAATGCATATCTATCTAGTCTTTAGCTCTGGATTCCATGTGATTTCAGTAGAGGTCATTGAAGTGAGAAGAACTAGGATGGTGTGAGCTTTAGTTGTGAGCTGGTTTTATATTAATACATTCTATCTTATCAAGTATCAACCATACATTACTGAGAATTTCAAAAATATTTATTAGTTCAGGGAAAGTCATGAAGGCCCATTTACATTAAGTTTAGGAATATGTTTGCTATCTGGCTTGGATATGCCATCAGCCTCAGCCATCTTGTAGTGAAGCATTGTTAAGGCAGATGTAGGAATGCTTTCCTAGGTTGCGATATCCATATTAAGTTTATAATATCATAGACCTACAGTCTAATAAGTTTGAAAATGATCCAAAAATATTTTGACTTCCCAAGAATATCTGATATATTAAAATAAAAATGTATTACATTGACAATTAAATTGAAAAAGACTAGGAATGTAAAATTTTGCAGTGACTAAAATATACTAAAGCTGAAATACGGGCTAACTTTACAAATCACTATTAATTTCTTTGGCTTTCCTTGCAATAACATTGATTTAATTCATTAGATCTCTTTCTGGATCTATATTTCAGTTTTAGAGTTGTCAGTTTGTGTTAATGACAATTTTACCCATCTGTTCTAACATGAAAATGAGACTTTGTATCATAGAGATGATAGATCCTGAATAGTTTAAGAAGTGTGTGATTTCTTTTTAAGGTATTTATTCAGATTCTTCTTCTTTTGATGCAATTCATCCTGAAATTAAACTAAATGGCTTTTTTAAAAGTCATATGAAACCCTAGAAATATTTACCAAAAATTCAAATGTCATGTTTTGTCACTTTAGACCTTTGCCTATTTCACATTTTCAGAGAAAGTATCAAAACATTCCCACTCATTTGCTGTCTAATGGCAAAGCCATCATTTTGTGTGTCAGCATATCAGAACTCCAGTAGATGTGGAAGGAATAATAATTAGGATTTTTAATGTTGCTTTTGGAATGGAATGCTATTATACAGCCACTGAACCTAAATATTTAAATAATATGTGTAAATCCCATTACTCACTAAGATTGGTCTTAAATTATGTGGTGTTATAATCTGAGAATTATACTATGTAGCAAAATTTGAAAAATTGTCTGTTCCTGGTTTGAAAGTGTTATTTTCTGTTTCATTGTATGGTATGTACTTTAAAAGTAGTTGTTATACTCCAGAAAATTTGTTTTTGTGGCTGCCAACTAAGACTCGATGAGATATTCATTGACAAACTAGAGCAAAATGTGCTGCAGGATGTCCTTCCCGCAAAGTTTTTTGCAGTTTAATAAACCTTTTCCATGTTTTTATGATAGCATCTATTAAGAAATGACATTTATAACTCAGGAACAAAAAGCATGTTACAAAGTGTTATTGGTATCACCCAGATTAGTACATATGTAGTTTAATAAAGCCATAGCTCGGAAAAGCTAGTATTGGACTTCAAATTCCAGAACGCTGCACTGGAATTTTTAAAGAATTGTAAATACAAACAGAAAACAGAAACATATAAGACTGACCTAGCTTTGATATATCATGATTAATTTTATTTATTTGCTCACATAGGCTGTCATTTGGTACATTCAGAGCTGTAGTTCCAAGCCTTCCAATCTAGATATGTATGCAGTGGAGATGGAGTTGCCCTAACCCCTGTATCATTAACCGGCTCACTTCTCATAGATCAAGATGTGTGCTAAAGTGTCTCAAATTGCAAGTCTAGCAAGAGATCTAAGGAGAACAGCTTTCTATGATATCATGCCAGGCAAAGAACACTGTTGGCATTTTGTCCTGGACTCTGTGAAACTCCAGTATTTCTAAGTATTGTATGAATAGTAGAAAAGAAAAGCTGTGCTCTGTCATGAATGGCCATACATTAGATAAATATAGTACAAAATGATAAGGGACATGGAAAAAAGACAAAGAAAAATGAGAAGACTCTGGTATAAACACAAACATGTTATTACAATGTGATTAGATATTGACCAACTTTGCTTCATTACACATATAGAACTAGGTAACTGGTATGGGGTATCAGTATTGTAACCCCCCCCCCACACACACACACACCCTTTTCAGGCTCTCACTATATACAGTGTTTACTCGAATCTAATGCTCACCTTTTTTGGGGGCAAAATTACCTTCACAAAATTAGGGTTTGCATTAGATTTGCGTCATACAGCCATCTTATTACTGAGAAAAAGCAAAAGGGGAAGCTGCTTCAGGAACCGCACCTGGAGCTCCTCTTTGAGGAATGCCATCATTAATTTAATTACCATGGCTCAATGCTATGCCATCCTGGGATTTGTAGTTTGGTGAAAATTGAGGTGCACATTAGATCTGATGGCGCATTAGACTTAAGAATATATGGGTACATTCCAGATCTCCCCTGCTTAAAATAGTAGCTTTGAACATGTTCTCCCACTGACTTTCTGCCCTCTTGATCCATGGCCACAGCTTTTTCTTTCTACACTCTGACTGTGTATCCTGATTTTCACAGTAAAATGTTGATGTGTACAAAATTGTTTCATAATTTGTGGCCTCTTTTGTTCTCTATATTTTACCTGGAGAAACCCTTAATTTAGAACACGATGCACAATTTTAAAAATAAAATAAATAAAATAGACAACTTGTGGAAGAGTCAAAACACACATTTGCCACTAGACTCTAGATGTAGAGCTTCTTTTGGGAATAAAAGCCTAGGTAGTTTGTCCAAATGCTGGTCTGTATCTGTATGCCTGTAGATAGCAATAATTTATTTCTATAGATGTCTCTAAAATGTGACTGGGGAAAAAATTAAAAAGTCAAACCAAATAACCTCCCTCGGCCCCAGTCTTGTAATTTCAAAATACAAACTATTGGGAAATTTTGCACTTCAGGGACAGTACTTCTAACAAATTAAAAATCAACAAAAATATTATGCTTCTATGTTACCTGTTCAAGTGTACAGAATGTACAAAAACTTTAATCAAATACTCAGGTTTGCTCAGTTTTAAATTGTGTTAGTTTAATAGTTTCTATTCAGCTGTTTATATTAATGACATATTCCCATCTAAATATATTGCTGTGCTGAAAAGCCATCAAAACATTTCTAAGGTTGAATGAGTGCACTTGCCTTCATGATTTTTTAATAAAATGATCTCTTTCCATTGAACTGCTTAAAAGAAATATAAAAGATTGCATAATATATATACACACACATACACACAGTTATAGCGAATATTATAAATATCAACAGTGGCTTCATTTACTGTCTGAATGTTTTATTTTGGTTCATAGTGGCATTGGAGTGAGATATGAGAGTTACTGTATTTTAAAGGAGGAGGATAAAAATGAGAGATGCAATTGATTATTTTCTTCACATTGATTTAAATTTTTGTTATTTGAAGAAGCAGCCAATTGTTCGCTAATAGTCACACAATCTTTATACCTTTTAAAGATGCTTACCATTCCTCCCTGAGAAATGATTCTGGAACAATACAGCCTCATGGGGTATGAAATTAGCACATAGGATTCGAGAGGGGCATTTTATCCCAAGTACATATATATTTCATATTTTATATATATTCCTTAGTCTTACAATGAATTCCAGAAAAAGGTCTAGTGATGCATACTTAGAGCTCTCCTTACAGAAATTTCCATGTGTGCATTCTGGTGGGGAGAGTTTACAAAACCCTACATCCTTCACCGCTGACAAACTCTGAATAGTGTGGATCCTGGAATTGGTTGGAGACCACTCTATGAGGTTAGTTAATCATATCTGGGCCTTGATCCAGTTCCAGGATTACCCATGAAATCTACCATCACATGGAAACCAGTTTCTTCACTACCAGTTTGAAATTGACCCAAGTGGTCAGTGTAGATGTGATATTGAGAAACTGGACCCACACACTATGAAATGTATAAAAGTACAGTATTTTAAAATATGGGACACACATGCCCTTGTCTCATAATAACCTTTGTTGGGAATTCCCTCTGAAATGCTCCCTAAACACACCTAGACACTTTTCTTTAATTTCCATATTCCCCTCACAATGAACTGGGAGGTGTGTTGGGGGGGGGGGGGGAAGTACTTGATGAAGTTGCATCAGAAGTTCTGTGTTTGTCTTCTGCTCCCATTGATAAGATCAGGGCTTTGTTTTTCATGGTCTCTGTGAAATCACATATATGGGTCTTGTGTGCAGGTGCATGACTACTTGAAATTCTCTATAGCTTTAAAAAGCTTTTTGGTGGTAGCCTCACCCATCCTCCCCTGGAGGATATATAGCCATCAGGTGGGGCTAGCACCTCAGTTCCTTTCGTCTGAAGTGTTAGCAGCAGCAAGGAATTTCTCTTAGATAAATTATCTCATTAAATGTCTGACGTGGAAATTGACTACTTTCCTTGCCTACTGCAGGAGACGCTGATTCTTCCAGGCCTACAAAAGGACCTGGGTAAGCATACGGCCAATTCATGGGAAAATTTGTTCACAGTGGCAGTAGCCCTCCGCCACAATGCCTGACAACGCTCATTGGGGCTTTTTTCCTTGGCATAAAGACCTCCCAATGCATGAGCTGGGGCTGTTCAACCCAGATACAGACTCACAGCTAGAGCATACTCATAAAGTACAACAGACTGCACACAGATTTGGATTCTTGCCGTCGCCTGCTCCTCCATCTAGAACAAGAGGGCCAAGCTATCCCACTTACTATCAGAAGCACTATAATCCGCCCACCTTGAGGACTGCCAACCTCAGGCTGCTTCAAGTAGAAGATCTCCTCTCCTCCCCTACAGGGGCCGGCAGCAGATTAGGGGTAAGCAGCCTGGTCAGTCTCAGCGACAGTTTAGCTCTCATCTTTGGGAAGGGGGACAGGCTTCAAATTTTATAGACCTGCGCCTAGTCACCCGTAGGTGTTTGTTTATTTAGTTATTGCATGTTTACCCCATTCTATCTCAACCCCAAAGGGACTCAGAGTGGCTTTCAAATTGGCAATAATTCATTGCCTCATAACAACATTTTTTATACCCATTTGTAGGCCCAATGCCATTTGTGGCCTTCGGTGGCTTTGCCTCATCATTCACGTTGGCGACAACGTTTCCGGATCACCTCCCCTTTTCTAGAGACATGACACAAAATCACAACAGATCATGATTTAGTGGAACTGAAATCACATAAAAGATGTGCCGCTAGAGGTTCCTAGATAGGCATTATCTCAGGTTAAAATAAAGCAAATTCTTCATTTGTGGTTTTTCATTTTCTTGGGTATCCTGTGCCAAATCCCAGTGAATGTGAAAGGCTGGCTGTGTATCAGATCTCATATCTCATATCAGGGTTTCTAGGAAATCAGCAATGACACAAAGGGGTATTCATGGACACAATATGTGACTATCTATGTCATAGTTTTCTGGCAAAACATAACCAAGTGACTTTTATCAGGAACAGGACTTTCCGATAACGGTAAATAGCAATGGAAGGCATTTTATTCAGAATGCAATTTCTTCCCTCCATTGATGTTTGAAATCATAATTTGAATTTCTCTGACCTGACTCCTTTTCATGATCTCAATTCTAGACAACACATTAAATTAACTATTGAATGGAAGAGTCAACAGTAGTGCAGGTCTATTGATTCAACAAGTCTATACTCCTCAAGGGTATTTAGGCCTAGTTTCTACCTGACCTACTAGCTTTATATATTGACTATCCTTGCCATTTATCCACTATCTACATTGTTCTGAAATTGTTTGGCACAAGTAAGCTGTAAGAAGCAATATAATTAATATGATCTAATATATGCAGTCATGCTGGCCACATGACCTTGGAGGTGTCTACGGACAACGCCGGCTCTTCGGCTTAGAAATGGAGATGAGCACCAACCCCCAGAGTCGGACATGACTGGACTTAATGTCAGGGGAAAACTCTACCTACCCTAATATATGAAGGGCTGAAGAAAGTGTACTTATAAAGGATTATACCTGTTACATCTCTGCATGATTTACTACTCTGGTTTTCCATCCTTTGCTACAACTGGGGACAGGTTAATTCTGCAGCAGATGTGTTTGTTGATTTTATCCTGTAACTTCTGGGTCCTGACATTTGAAATGCAGACGAGTTACTTCAGAAGGGCTGCAAGTTGTTTTTCTCTACATCTGACTTGGAGAAGATTGGACAGGAACAGAAGAAGTAGGCTAGAATTAAAATAGGTAATAATTTTATGTGTGTCCCAAAGGGTTGGAGGGCATTAAGAGTGAAGTCTGTTTCTAATATTAATTCAGATGCACACTAGGAACTTAACACAGTTACCAGATAATTGTGGGGAAATGTACCAGCATTTTCACCTGGTATTTATTTATCATATCAGAAGCTAACAGTGTACAGTTGTAATGTATTTAAAAACACAAAGTTAAAAACTTGGCATTATACTAAATGTCCTTTGACTAGTAGCTGGCCACTTGGAGTGCCTCTGGTGTTGCTATTAGAGGGTCCTCCATTATGCATGTGGCAGGGCCCAGACTGCATTGTAATAGGTTCTGGACTCTTCAAGCTTTCATAACACTATGTAACAAAATTAAAAAAAAAACCTGTTCATAGTTTCACCTGATAAAAATAGCCTAAATATGTTAAAGCTAATCAGAATAAATCCTGGTTAGTACTTGGATGGGATACCACCAACAAATATCAGGGGCTCAAGGCTGTGCTTTAGAAGAAGGATCAGGCAAACCCAACTCTTAGTATTTCTTCTCTAAGAAAATCCTATGAAATTTATGGGATTGTCATAAGTTGATAGGCAACTTGAAGGCACATATGCATGCTGAATTTATTTATTTTATGGCATTTTAATCCTGTTTTTGCCAAATGGCTTTAGGACAACCATAATAGAAAATAATAAACATACAATAAGATGCAGTGAAACTCAAAAATCTGTATAAATGTAGAATCATAAAAATAACAGATAATGCAATAAAGCCACCAGGAAAACAAATAAATCACAAAAACAAAGACAATTAAAAGAGGGTCTCAATTTAAAAACTATAAAAGGCCTGAAAGAGCAGGGCAGAGTTTGCTTGGTACCTAAACAGTAACAAAAATAATACTATATGGATATCCCATAGGAGGATTTCTTTTTGTTTTGTCTTGCAATAGTTTTTGGAGGTATGGGATTCTAGTGCCTCTGATATGATTTGTTAGATGGCTGTAGGTTCTTGTAAAAGAGGGAACTAGGGTTCTGGACCCTTGAAGCTTTCATAACACTATGTAACAAAACTAAAAAAAATGTGTCTGGTCTGAAAGTGTCATTTTCTGTTTAGTTGTGTGTTACTTACTTTGAAAGTAGTTGCTCTATTCCTGAAACTTTGTTTTTGTGGCTGCCACAAACTGTGTTGGATTGGCTGAGAGTCTTATTCATTGAAAAACTATAGCAAAAATACTGCAGGATGTCCCGCAAAAACAAAATTTTGCAGTTTAATGAACCTTTTCTATGTTTTTATGACCAAACCAATTAGGAAATAATGGCATTTATAACCCAGGAACAAAAATCATGTTACATAGTGTAATCTATGAACAGCCTGGAAACAAACTGGCTGGCATTGCAGGTCTTTAACAATGGTAAATATTAATATGTCCGTTGTTTTATGAGTAAGGGTACATCTACACTGTAGAATGAATTCAGGTTGAAACCACTTTAACTGCCATGGTTTGGTGCTGTAGTTTCGTGAGACTCAAGCACTCTGTGGGAGAAAAGGCTCAGGACCTTGTAAAACCACAACTCCCACAATTCCATAGTATTGAGCCATGGAAGTGGAGCCCCCGGTAGCGCAGTGGATTAAACCCTTGTGCCAACAAGGACTGCTGACTTGAAGGTTGGGTTGCTGACCTGAAAGTTGCCAGTTCGAATCCAACCCAGGGAGAGCGCGGATGAGCTCTCTCTATCAGTTCCAGCTCCACCCGGGGACATGAGAGAAGCCTCCCACAAGGATGGTAAAAACATCAAAACATCCATGCATCCCCAGGCAATGTCCTTGCAGACGGCCAATTCTCTCACACCAGAAGTGACTTGCAATTTCTCAAGTCGCTCCTGGCACAAAGAAAAAAGCCATGGAAGTCAAAGTGGTGTCACTGCAGTAATATATCATCACTAGCTATGCCCAGCCATGCGTTGCTGTGGTTAGGACTTTATTTTTCTTTTCTTTTTGTTGTATGAATGTAGAGGCGTGGATGAGAGGTTGTGCTGTCAATTTTCGAGGTTGTGGGGCATTTAGTTTAGTTGTTTTGTCCGGTGCCGTGATTCAATTACCCTTTTATATATATAGATAGATGCACCCTCTGTCCTATTCTGTACAAGTTTTGGCTAGAAGACTTTTGAAAGTCCTCATGTATTATTGTATGGCATTGGAGTCAATGAGCGAAGAGAGTTGATTGTGTGTCTCTGGCAGCATCTGCATTGTAGAATTAATGTGCTATATCTTGTAATGAACGTTGACTCAAATGGCAATTCCTTTGATAAACCTGCTTGAGTTTACTGTGGAAATGTAGAATGTAGAAACACCTATGCACAGTCATCTTTTATGTCACAGTACAGTCATATTTGTATATTGTACCAAATTTGAGAAATAGAAACTGATCTCATGGAAATATTTCCTGTTTGCCTCTCCAGCCGATACATATTTTTGTTATGAGAAAGAATTGATTTATTACTCATGAAGCAAAAGCTGTTATCCTGATCCCAGTGCCTGTGAATCAGTCTGACTGGACACAGTGGAACTTACTGCTAAGAAAATGGGTATTGGATTGTGTTGAGTGAAAAAATCTTGTAAGCTGGCAAGTGTTAATCTCATTATTATCAAGGCCTTTTCCCCCAACTCGATGTGTCCATTATTACCTTGATTTGGCCACTCAAGAAATCCTATCCTGTGCTTGAATCTGCAAAGTGTTTGTTAAAACCTGAATGAAATTAGTCCCTTATGAGCAAAGTAATTGTAAAGTTGCATTACCACATGGAAGTGATAACTGATAAAAGCTGACAATTTCAATTTTTAAGTGGCTGCTTTTCGGTACGTTGAAGCTGTGATAGCCCTCTTATTTATAAACCTATAGCTTGCTAGCCTCACATACACTGTCATGAAATACCAGCTACATCTAATGATAAAATTACTTTAAATATTGATTATGCAGACAGTTTTGTTTACAATAAATATATCACCTATTCATGCATAAGGGGCAGAGTCCTACGTTTATGTTCCTGTGATCACAGTTTTCTCTTTTAATTTTCTTCATTTTTATTTAGTTCTTGAAAATTCATGGGGAAAACCACAGTGGTGAGAATGCCTATTAGTCATAATCAACATTATCTGCCTCACGCATGCAAGAAGGTATATTCACTGTTGTGTTTGTGCAAAGCAGAGGGCATTTATGTGATATCAGTGCTACATGGAGAACCAACATGCTATAATGGTTTAAGTGTTCGAATACAGCCCTGAGGAACGGGTTGAATCCCACTCAGCCATGAAAACCCACTGGGTGAAGTTGAGCAAGTCACACCCTCTCAGCCCCAGAGGAAGGAAAGGCAAACCTTCTCTGAACAAATCTTGCCAAGAACAAATGTTGTCTCAAGGTGCCACCATCATTGTTTCATAGATAAACTGATATTGGCTTTGCCTATGCCTCAAACACCCTTACTTATCAGGATTGTCAGGTGAAGGATTGTATATATAGAGCATGGACCCTGATGTGTGAATGTGGTTTCAATGTATTGTCAGCAGTGGAACTGGAGACATGTTGGATTCACATGCCCTGGAGATTACAGGCAGTCCCCAAGTTACAAACAAATAGGCTCTGTAAGTCTCATCTTAAGTTGAATTTGTTTTGGAACAGGTAGATTTTTAAAGTGTAACTCCAGCCAAATATATATGGCATAGGGAAGGGTTATGCCCCTATAGGGTTTCCTCATTTTAATCTCACTTTCTGTGCCTGTGATCATTGGATTTTGGAAACATTTGGCTTATTGTGGAAACAAGGATTGGAAATAAAGTATCAATTGAGACCCCTTTAATATCTCTTTCAGGGGTGGATTTCCCTTCCTTCCAAGGGGGAAGATTTTTCTTGCTTCCTGCTGTCTCATCCCGTTCTTATCTAGGAGGCCATGTAAGTCGGATATTTGTAACTCTGGGACTGCCTGTAATGGAAATATTGGCTGTATTTCTTTGATTCTAAGATGCCATTGATTGTAAGGCATAAACTAATTTCAGTACCACCAACACACACACACACACACACATATATCACCTGCAATTCTAAGGTGTACCCCATTTTTAGAAATGTTTATATGCGGGGAAAGTGTGTCTTAAAATCTAAGAATTATATGTAATAAAACAATAATAATAATGTATTCCTTGCTTTTGTTTCACAAATGCCTCACAGGGATCCTAAGCAATCTTTGATTTAAGCATTCTGACTAGTGTTAGGAGTGCTTAGCTGCAACTATGTTGCATGCTATCATAACTTGAGAATGAACATTCTATCAGGTTGAAATACAATGTAACCAATGGATCCCAAGCCTCAATTCATCCTTCACAATAGATACTTTTGAATGGTTTTGAAGGGGTTGGCCGGTGGATCCTTTGCCACAGGGGTGGCAAATTGACTATACTTTCTAACTATTCTTTTTACCGGAGCAAGGTCCAGCACTTGGATGACTCCATACAACCTGGGTAGCCATAGAACTCACTGAGTCCACCAGCTCTCGGGTAAATTAATGCACCGGTGGCCTCTGGCTTTGAATAATCCATTTTGTAATGTTGGGTTTGTATTCTTCCTGTCTGCTTTTGCTGGGCTAACAGGGACAGCTGGGCCTGATTTCATTTTTGTCAAAAGCAATGGTGTTCCAAAGTCATAACTCTCTGTTATGCACGGGGACTTGTTTGCGTTATTGCCTGTAAATGTGGATGTTAGCATACATTACCAATGGCAGTTTGGTGCTGTTGTTTCAGTCTGGCAAAGGACAAGTTTAAGATTCCAGTGCTTAAAATGGAGGGGGTTGCTAACTTTGCAAGAAATATGGGTGAACACTGGACAGCACATAAGCTGTAGTGTTCATATTCTTGACCAAGATTATGGTGAGGAGGTATGTGTGTGTGTGGGGGGGGGGGGGGGAGAGGTGGAATAGTAGACAATATTTCAACATTTCTCCATTGTCCACATCAAAGCCTTTGTCAATTAGATATCCTGGGGTGTGGTTAACAGAAGTAAATTGCACTCCAGAGTGCTAAAAAACAGCCCTGGTGCAGCAGAGTGTGCCTGCCTCATCTCCCGGGGTGTGATTATTTAAGGATAATGACACCCCCTGCCGAGGCACCTTATTGCTCTTTTGCAAAGACTGTCTTTATTGAGGGGAATTAATTGCATTGTTGTGGGTGGCAAGAAATAAGTTTAATGTTTTTGAAATGATCTTGTTTGTTGGTGTTGCTTTGGGGAGCCCTTTGCAAATATACCAGACAAATCACTGGCTGGGGAAAGTTGCTTCACGTGTTTGTGTTTTGCTTTGCAGGCAGAGGCATATACTTTTTTCTCAGATAAATTATCCTGTTCAGATTGATTGAGACTCTTCCTCGCTCCCAATCAATGGGAAGCGTTGCTTCAAACACAGACGTTGCGAGGATACCAATATTTTGAGAGTTAATTCATTTGGCATCGAAGGCATCCAAGTATTTATTCTACAGTTTTTTAAAAAATATCTTGTGAGGCACAGTATTTAAGTAAACTAAACATACAGTATTTTCAAGCTACAGTCTGGCAGGCAAATGTGTTATTATACTGTACCCCCACAGCCTATTTACAGTTCACGTAGCAGCTGGGAGAATAGCTTTTATGATGGGGATTTTAATTAGTGCCATGTATAAAAAGAGCAATGCTAATGTTGGTGAAATTTGCTGGTACGCTCAATTCCATAAAAGGCACACTGGTTTAGTGTCACAGGTTCAATTCAAGTTTCAGAATTCTCTTGTCACAAATACTGGCAAATCAACCCATTATGTTTTGGTAAAAGATTATGCTTGCTCCTGCATACTTGCTTGCATTTCACATATGAAAACCTAGACACATGTGGCTAAGCAACATCAGAGTTTGGTCAAGACAGCAGGAGTTATTAATGAGGGGAACAGATAAGCCAGGAAAGGCTGCAGTAGTTTGCTTTTGCAACTTCCCTGCTGAGTTAATGGAGTGAAAGTTGCTTGATTGTTGTTATCTCTGCTATCATCCACAAAAGAACCACAAACATAACATATTGCTGGGAATCTCTTAAGCGGTTAGACTCAAAATAACCCTTTCTTGGGGTGATTCCTCAAAAATACATCAGAGTGGCAGAAGCACACTTCATAAACAGCAGAAACTTACACATGGTGAGCTGGGAGAAGCCTTTCTTCCTTAGGATGGCAAAGGATTGCAGAGTCTCAATTATAGGTTAAAAATAATTTATTGGGGTAAAAAGAAATCCATTGTAGATAGAAAAAGGTTCTTGGAGCTAACTAGCTCTCTAGACTAGATTCTAAGAAAGGTAAGAAGGTAAAAATAACAAAATATCTAAATAGCTACATTTTGCCTTGAGGAGGGCAAAATGTGTCTTCTCAGGAAGGAGACAAAGGCAGGAAGAAGAGCCAAAATGGGGTTGACCATGTGGTCAAAGCCTTGGGGCAATTAACATTCCAAAGATAGAGGAAGTTACCTCATCCCTCAAAGGATCACATTACTACAACAACAAGGTAGGGAAGTGAAGGTAAACAGGAAAACAAGAGTGGAAGACAGCAAAAGGCCTTTCTAGGCATGCATGGGAATAAGAGGATTCCCTCATTCTAATCCTATCCTCTACTTAACTGCTCACTGAGGGCTTGAGACTTGTGTAGTCCAGGATGACAACCAACACATATGCAGGGTGGGTGGAATGGAACAATGAAGAGCAGACGCAATGCCTGCGCTGGCCGAGAGCAGCCTAAATAAGCTGCTTGTGGCTAATTAGTGTTGGGCCCTGGCCTATCAGGAGGCGGACAGGGCCTGCCACTGATAGGCCAGCTGGCGGGAAGCTTTCTCGCCATGCAGGGGGCTTCTCGAAGGAAGAAGCCCCCTGCAGGCACCATGGCCGGCAAGAGGGCACCCACTGCCGCAACGGCCTCGCCCAGTAAGTCAAGCTATGTATTTCTGCATGTTTTACTGCATGGATGTGATCCTTTGACTTGTCTCTTTCTTTTATGCTACATATGCACAATCATCCTATCCACAAGTCCACATATAGACTATGCATTAGCTGTATATATTTATTATATTATTATTATTATATTACTATTCCTATATATGATACCTAAATACACAGGATGCACCAGATCCCATCTATTCTTGGAAACAAACGCTGCATTGGCATGGTAGAATTAATGCAATTTGACACTACTTTCAGTGACATGGGTCCATGCTATGGAATCCTGGGAATGGTTTTACAAGACCTTTAATCTTATTTGCCCAAACTACAAGCAAGGTCAGCCTTGGCTATTACTTAGACCGGAGCTTGCTGATGAAGACCAAGTGTGTTAGGGCAATATTTTGGAGGAAGGAACTGGCAAAATTACCTCTGCATATCCCTTGCCAGAGAAAACCCAATGAAATTCATGTTGCTATCATAAGTAAAGACAGCAAGCAACTTGAGTCATCCGTAAGTCCTCTTCAGAATAATATAACGCCAAAAAATGGCAGGTCCCATTTCCAGTGAGTTTATAATCTACATTTTGACACTCGGATAAACATGAAGAAGAAGAGGTAGAAGCAAATAGAGAAAAGGGAAGATGTAACATGGAAAGATGCAGTTCACTGTTTATATCAGAAAGAGAGCAGAAATACTGTTTTTTCTTCTCACTTCCAGTATTTTGTCATTTCATTTATCACTAGAATAATCAATGGCTAATAACTCACTTACCTTTGGTGCTAATGTTTAGTATCTAACGTTGAGTGTTGTTTCTTATTTTATGAGACTCTTTGCATCACTTTTATCATCAGCTTCCCTTTTTATGCTAATAGTTCTATCTATCAGTTTCCGAGTAATAGTGCAGGTATATGCTCCTCCTAACTGGATGAATGAGTACAGTAAGATGGATGTGTTTGTTCTGCTTATCAAATATGGAAACAAATGAGAAGGAATGAAGTGGGCACCAGTGTGCCATCATGGAAGTTTGTTCATCTGAATGTGCTCAACAGTCAGCAAATAATGTTTTATAGCATCTTCCTAAAAACGAATACTAAATCCTGAGGGAAAGCAGACAGTGGAAGGTAGGATAGAGAGAAGTCAATGAAGATGGCATGGGGAGGAAGTGAATTTCAAATGCCAAACAGTCTCACAGCATTATGAATGCAGATGAAAGTATTTGGGAATGGGAGGTAATGGCAACAGAGGGAGATAAAGCAAGATTCATAAAAAGGTTCAGGCGGTTTTTGTGAGGTGTGGTGATAGCAACAAGCGGCTGGTCTGGTGCTATGACTTGCATGGTCTCAGTGAGACACCTTTGTTTTAGTCTTGGCCACATCTGTAGTATTGGATTATATTACTAGGTACTTCCACTATCATTATAATAAGGCATTTATCTGTATATTTGAAATATTTCTAAACCACCCATCTACAGTTTTCATTGCTGTGTGAACACTTTAAAAAAGCAACTATTATGTTTGAAGTGGTGAGCATATGCCTCTCCAGATATGGCTGCAACTGCCATCAGCACTACCTACTATAGTCAATAGGTAAGAGGTGATGATGGGAATTGCAGTCCATGATCTGAAGTAACACACATCTCCCATCCTTGAGATTAAGGGGGAGTAAAGGGGATTTTGGGAAATATTATTTGTTTAGTTATAACCATTGTTGATTGTTTGAACATTACTTTAAATAAAAACATGATTGCATATACCATGTTTGAATTAGTAACATGCTTGAGTGTACCATCAATCCTTTCCCTCTATATAAAAAGAAAAACTAACCAGGATGGTGTCATTTATCATAATATCTAAGGTTGGTAGTTTGGTGTACCTAAAATACCTAAAATATGGTCCTCATCATTACTACACCGTTGCAATGAGAGCGACTGATTTCACGAAACCATCTTATAGTGCTGAGGTCAACGAGGATGTTGGGATGGGAAAGGCTGACTACCCATGAAAGGCACGACAACAAGCCTCCTGACTGCTGCTTCTCCTCCTCCTCCTCCTCCCTCCCCCTGAGTGGAGCCATTCCATGTGCTGCCTGGAACCGGGGGTGCCTTAGTGTCTTTGTTTTTAGGCCTGTGCCTGAGGTTATTTGGGGTGCTGATTCAGAAAATTGCATTGGATAGACCACATCAGCTATAGATTATTAAATATGGTTTTCTGTGTGCAAGCAGATGGCGACTACTGGATGGCATCTGTTCTGTATCAGAAACTAGAGCTAATGTGGTCTATCCAATGCAATTTTCTGAATCAGCACCCCAAATAACCAAACTAAATTAAGGTTGACCAAAAACTGATTCGTAACCCCTTTGGTACTAATGTTGCTGAGTGGTCCCTGGTCAAAGTGGTCTTTGGTCAAAAAAGGTTGGGAACCACTGACCTAAACAAACCAGTATCATGAACCCACTTGAAATCATTTGTTGTGCTGTCTTATGGATCCCAGCTTGTTTGGATGAGCAAAACCATTATATTGAGTTACATAATGGCTGGACGGTATCTTTTTCCTGGTTAAATGTCTCCTTGGAGTGAAGGAGAAATGAATGAGCTGAGTGTTCATATTCTGGTTTATGAAGCCATAATTTTGAGCTGAACATGATGTGTCATTATGGGGCTTGTGCTTTCTATAGATGCTACAGTGCTTGAACCTATTCCAAAGTATTTCTAAGGAAAAAAACCATTTTTAGAAAGATGGAGTTTAGAGCTTTAAACAGTGTGGATTTTTTCGGGAGCTCTCCTTGAGTCTTGGTGAGATTAGTTTTAAGTCTACTGGTATTTTGTATGAATTACTTTTTGGCCTTCCCATCTATTTCATTGTGTTTAATGACCATCCTGAAAGCCACCCCTATTTAGTCAATTTAGGGAACATTCTCTAAAATGCGTATTGTGGCAAGTCTTAGTTTAATTAAATTTAAAGTTATGCTCTAAATTTTGAGTGGAGACTATATTATTATTTTTTTTAAAAAAATATATCCCCCATTCATGTACTTGCAAAGGGGTTTGGTTACACAAAACCTTAAAAAGGTACACTGTTATTAGAAGAGAGATTTCACTACTCTTGCTAGTTTCTAGACTTGTATGCTTGTGTATGGAATAGGCATCTTAGCATGGTACATAATCATGCTTGTCTTTGTTACTTTCAAAATGTAATCATTGCCTACTTCTTTTCCACATAAGATGCCTTAGTTTGAAAAAAAATCTTATGACGTATTTAAAAGAGTAGAGCTGATAGTGCATTAACACTTCTTCATTTTTATTTATGCCCAATATGCTCACATAAAAATAATTTGCATACATATGATTCAAGTTACAGATTAAGTCAGATTGGGTTACATATGGTCTGCAAGGTATCAGAGAGAATTGCAGACTCCCTTCATATACATAGATGCATGGATGAAAAATAGGAGGATATTATCTGCATTTCAATGTGCGCCATACAGAGCTGCTCTATTTATATTATAAACATGCTTCAAAGTTGCATATTTGTCTGGGTCCTAAAAGCAGCCATTATCTGAACTATACGTGCAAATATTTGGAAACATTGACAATTGCTTCCCATGCCTTTAAACTGCTGCAAAGCATACTACATGATTTTCTGTGTTTGGTTGCCATTTATTTCTGCTCTGAGACAGCCCAATCAAAATTATCACTAAGTGATGTTTATTTAGCGAGGGTTCTATGGAATTGTGTGTTCTGAAATATTATGCTTTATGCAACCACAATTCTCTAAACTAAAAGACAATCCATTAAAATAATGCACGCCTCTTAAAATAAAGGACAACTTGCAACCCTATTAGCCATCTTGGTAACATCAATAACTTGAGCAGGGAGACCATTTATACAACAAATATTTCTCAGACTTTCAAAAGGAACTTGAAACTTACTATATCTTCTAGTATTCTCTCAGCTTTGAACCAACAATCGATCTTAGTGGAAGGTCGCATGGGAAACCTTACTTACATCTATGTAAGAATCACTCAACATAGATTACGGCCAATGAAAGGCACCAGATCTTGTCTGATCTAAGGATCAGTTTAGCTTAGTATTTAGATGGGAGGCCACCAATGGATCCCAGGGGTTGAAAGCTATATTTCAGAGGAAGGAACTGACAAAGCTACCTCCAAGTATTCCTTACAAAATGCACGAGGTTGCCATAAATCAATAGGTGACTTGAAGGTACAAACACACGCAACCCTAAAGTCTGCATCTTGATTTACCCTCAATTATTCCCTAGATCTTCCCTACCAACATGGACCTTCTATTTACTCAGTGCTAATACCTGAAGTATAAGAACTAAGAAGTTTTTCTCAGGCCCCTTCTACACTGCCATATAATCCAGATGATCAAAGAAGATCATCTACATTATCTGCTTTGAATTGGATTATAAGAGGCCCCTTCTAGATTGGCATATATAATTCAGATGTTCTGCTTTGAACAGGATTATATGGCAGTGTAGACCCATATAATCCAGTTAAAAGCAGATAATGTGGATAATCTGCTTTGATAATGCTTTGATAGAAGGGGCCTCAGAAGCTTGCATTTTGAACCTTGCTAGTAGATACTGTCTGGATCTACACTGCCATATAATCCAGATTATCAAACTTGATCTGGATTATATGGCAGTGTAGAAGGGGCCTCAGATGCTCAGACTTGACAACCACATCCAATCCACAGATAAAAGCCTCGTGTGAAGACATCCTATAACTTGAGAAAAAAATGCTAAACAGTTGAAACCATCCATAAAATAAGACTACTCTTTGTATTTTAAATATGATTGTGTCCACTGCACATAAATCTAGTAGGTGCAGTTATATAGTTTTAGATGGGAGCCTATGTTTTGAAGAGATAAATTCTAGTCTGTTTTCTGCAAAATTACAAAAACAGGACCCAAAAATGATATTAATCAAGGGTTAATATAGCAACTGTATTATGTGTTTTGGGATGAATCCTGGCTGAGTATTGGACGTTTGGAAATAATAATAGAAATATAATATAATTACAACAAAATTAGCTTGGATCTACTTTAGATCCTACTCATTAATGTACCTGCTGGCTAACATCCTTGATCTCCAAATTAAAAAGTTCTTCTCCCTCATATGGGACTCAGAAGAACGAATAAGAGAGAC
Organism: Anolis carolinensis; assembly: GCF_035594765.1. Classification (NCBI taxonomy): domain Eukaryota; kingdom Metazoa; phylum Chordata; class Lepidosauria; order Squamata; family Anolidae; genus Anolis; species Anolis carolinensis. The sequence goes on from NW_026943820.1 coordinate 15,608,752, forward strand.
ATTTTATACCATGTTACACATTAAGGCTGTAATTGATTAACCTTGGCCTTCTGGCATTTAAATCAATGATATCTCAGTGGGAAGAAACAAGATTTAGTGCAAAAAAGCAATTTGTTGGTGGATCTCAAGATGCAAGATTTATTTTCACCTGTTCTACTACTATTATTGCTACAACTAAAGATAAGCTCAATCAAGCTGAGATTTTAGCCACCCTTTTAGCATCATTGATTTAAGTGGGAAAGTTAAATACACGTCTAAACCCTTATCTCCTAAAATGCATTAATATAGAGATGGTTGGATTGTGCACAGAATCAAAATATTAGAGAAATAGAAAAATAGTTCCTAGGAGTAGAGAATCCCCTAGTTACTTTTAAAAAATGGTTTGGGCTTACATAATATGTTTTCATAATACAGAAAAAACACAAAAACAACCCTTTTACAGTTACTGTTTAAGAATCACTATGTCTGCATGGGAAAACCCTATAAAAGCAACTCTGTATATGTTCCATTCTTTACTGCAGTCACCAGCTCTTCACTTTAATTTCAGTATAAGTAGGACATGTGTTGACTGAAGAGAGTTGCATAAATCACAGCTTTTTCTTTTTTTAAAAAAGCCTTGTTTTGAGTCATTATCCCTTTCATTCTAATGGAATTCAGCCAGATTTTCCATGACCTTAACACCCAATCATGCACAAGATTAGCCAATCGCTAGCTAATCCTTACTAGCCAAACCCCTCTGGGAGGAAGGAGACAGACAAAGAGAAACTGTCACATCAAACCAGCTGTTGTATTACTATGAGAGGAAGGATACTGCATGCACTTACCTTCCAACTGAAATATCCAAGTTATCTTAATGGCACATTAGAGGATGGAAGAAATACAGTATTTAATTTGTGATTCCTCTGTGATTGTCAGTATGCCAATGAAAGTGTGTCTGACTCCATTTCCTCCTGTGGTTTGGTCTCTTGTTTCTGGTTCTTCAACATCCCAATAAGAACTCCTAAGTCAATATTATTGAAAAATGAGAGATTTATATGGTGATCGTGTAGTTAGATCACCTGAACTCATGTCCTTGGGGAACTTCAGGCTGCAAAAGACCACTACTCCATGACTTCCCCATGCACCCCAAATGAGAGAGCTCCAAAGCAAGCCATAGAATCCCATCATATTGGCTTTCTAAATCCCAGAAGACTCACAGATCTCTTGCATTGTTGACAGCCTCTTCACAGGCTGTGCCTCTGGAATATGCTGCAGTGGAACTGTATTTGTATATAGATTCCCAGGAAAAAAACTCAAAAGTTTCTGCCTTCAGCTGAATATGGAAACTTGTGAGCTTCCTACAAACAGAAAATTTGAGATGTTGTGACTATATTTCACCACATTTGTACCAGGAAGAAGAAGTTATATCAAGGCCAAAAGAGGAGGAATGTTGGTAGCTTGAATATCGCATAGAAACTTAAGTCAATCCCATCAATTTAATAGGGTTTCCTTAGGCAAGGACTACTCAAAAGTGATTTTGCCTGTTCCTCTTAAACATAGCCAACAGCACCTGGTATTCATTCATGGTCTCCCATCAAAGTACTAGCTATGGCTGAGCTTGTTATGATTAGCTGAGATCTGGTGCTCTTCATTAGCCACATGAATGCTTATTGTCCTGGCCTTGACATACCCTTTTGGGTTCCTACCAACCCAAAAAGTGATGATCAGACCCCTTCAGCCGAGGCTTTTCAAAGCTATTTTGCTGACAAGATCTCACTACTACGCCGGGACCTCCCCGCCACAACTGATACAATGAGAGAACTTGAGACTCCGTGGCCACTTGCTGGGCCCACCCTCGACCAGTTCATCCCACTGGACGCAGAGGGTCTCGATAGGCTCATAGCTGCAGCTAGACCGACCACTTGCTCCCTTGACCCGTGTCCCTCTTGGTTAGTAAAATCCTGCTTGGAGGGATTACGTGACCCGCTGCTGAAGATAATAAACAGCTCCCTTGAGCAAGGAGTCTTTCCAGAGGGATTAAAAGAGGCAGTGGTCTCTCCTCTGCTGAAAAAACCAGATTTAGATCGTTTGGTTCCCTCCAGCTACCGCCCAGTTTCGAATCTTTCATTTCTGGGCAAGGTGATTGAGAGGGCAGTAGCGGTGCAGCTGCAGCAGTTCCTAGACGACACAGCCGGACTGGATCCTTTCCAGTCTGGCTTCCGTGCGGGGCATGGGACAGAGACTGTATTGGTTTCCATCACAGATCATCTCCGATGCCAGCTTGACCGGGGCGGGTCGGTGTTGCTTGTGTTATTGGATCTCACAGCAGCATTTGACACAGTCGATCACAATCTTCTGACCCACCGCCTTGCCGTTGCTGGAGTTAGGGGGACAGCTTTAAATTGGCTGGCCTCCTTTCTTCACAACCGTGGACAGCGAGTGGAGAGGGGGGGCCTGGTCTCTGAGAGGTCCCCTCTACATTGTGGGGTTCCTCAGGGGGCCATTCTCTCCCCTCTGTTGTTTAACATCTATATGCAACCACTTGCTCAGCTGGTCCGAGATTTCGGGCTCGAGTGTTATCAATATGCTGACGACACTCAGCTTGTGTTAAAGATGGAAGGCCAACCGGAGTCTGTACCCGACAGTTTTCACCAGTGCCTCGAGGCCATTATTGGATGGTTGCGTTCCAGTAGTTTGAGGGTGAATCCAGCAAAGACGGAGTTCCTATGGCTGGGCCGACCGGGCAGTGGGGATATCCAGTTGCCAACCCTGGATGGTGAAGTGCTACGCCCGTCTTCACTAGTAAAGAGTCTGGGAGTCCTCTTGGACCCTTCACTGACGATGCAGGCCCAGGTCTCCGCCGTTACCAAAACTGCCTTTTTTCATCTTCGGCAGGCTAGACGGCTAGCCCCCTATCTATCTAGGGACAACCTGGCTACAGTGATCCAGGCTACAGTCATCTCGAGACTGGATTACTGTAATGCCCTTTACATTGGCCTTCCTGTGTCGGTGATCCGGAAGCTCAAATTGGTGCAAAATGCAGCTGCCCGGCTCCTTGCGGGAGTCCCCATAAGATGCCACATAACACCAATCTTACGGCAGCTGCACTGGTTACCAATTGAGCACCGGATCACTTTCAAAGTGATGGTGCTTACCTTCAAGGCCTTACATGGTCCAGGGCCGATGTACCTGAGGGACCGCCTCACCCCTTACAAACCCCAGAGATCCCTCCGTTCTGAGGACCAAGACCTGCTGGAAGTCCCCAGTTTTAAGACCTTGCGTCTAACTGCAACTAGACGCAGAGCCTTTTCAGTAGTGGCGCCATCTCTGTGGAACACCTTGCCACCTGAAGTTCGTGCCTTGCGGGACTTGTTGGCCTTCCGCAGGGCATGTAAGACACACCTGTTTCGGCAGGCTTTTGAGTTCTGTTGCTGATGTTTTAAAAGGTGCTTTTAGGATGTTTTAAAGATTTTTTTTTTAAATGATGTTTTTAAAATGTTTTTTAAATTGTTGATTTTAGCCGGTTCTTGTAAGCCGCTCCGAGCCCTAGGGGAGTGGCGGCATATAAGTTTGAAAAATAAATAAATAAATAAATAAATACATTGTGTTTGACTATATATCTACATACTACAGTGGAACCTCAACTTACTAGCATCCCTAATTACAAGCATTTTGAGTTATGAGCCATTGCTTGGCCCAGGTTTCGTTTTGACATACAAACAGTGTTTTATTTATAAGTTGGTGCCTTGCTGTTAAACTGGCCAACGCACATTTGGTGCCTCAAATGTGCTTCCTTGCCACAGTGGCTGGATGGAACCAAGCAAGTTTGTTTACATTCTCTTTTATTATGTGTCATTTTAATCCATTATCTGTTATTTATAAGGTACATTTTCTTATTTTAAAACATGTAACAAAAATGTTTTTTTTCCCATGGTCGGAATGGATTAATAGCATTTCAATACATGTCAATGGGAAAATTCATTTTGAGATAAGAGATTTGAGTTAAGAGCTCAGCCACAGAATGAATTAAACTCTTAACTCAAGGTGTCACTGTACAACTGTTTCTGTTTGACAGGGATAGCCTACTGCCATCCACTTTCTCAGCTGTTCCTAAAATATCCCCATGTATATCTCCTCTTCCCACTTTTCGCTCTTGTCCTGAGCTTACTCCAAACTGAGTTCAAAGCATAACCATAATTTGCACTCATTGACCTTATTAGTGGGGAGAGGAACACCAACTCTTTTTGGTAGCAGCACAAGCATTAATTTACTTGTGAAGGAATATATCAATTGAAAGAGAGATTGTCAGCACACATACAGAATGTGCTATGGTTTCTTCACCTGTAGGGCAGCCCAGTTAGTGTTTTGCCGTTGTATCAGGAGTGTTCTGCCAGCATATTATGTATGGCAGGGCTTCCATCAAACCATATTGCCTTTAAACTGAAGGATCCTCTGCATGCAATTGTTTCCTAAACTCTCCTGATGCCATTCTGTCACCTAGTATGCTGAATGAGTCCAATAAATGTTCAATAGGAAATTTAATTGGTATATTAAAGGAACAATTTGCTCTATTGCAACTCTTCTGGCAATGTGATACCATGGCATGGTGTCCATATGGTATAATGCAAGTGCCAGTGATACTGTAGTATCATTGCAATGCTAGCCCAATGTTTTATGGCTTTACATTCAATGATATATCCAGTTGCAGACAACATGTGAATGCTGTTAGCTGGACTAAAGACAATTCTGAAAAAATGATTCGAGTAATTTAAAACACATTTTGCACTAAATCTGTTGCCCTTTGAGAGAGCAATGGCACAGATGTAGAGAAGTTCCCTGTCCTGAAGAGTTTTCCTGTAAACATTTATGCCCATGAAAGGATGACTTCCTGAAGCTTTCACCTCCATTGAAATATGCCAAAGCACCACTACATAGCACATGGATTCAGAATGAGAAAGCTTGGCTACAGCCTGTGGAATAACATGGTGGAGACCTTTGTATGCACTATTGTCACAGAAGTGTTTTTGGAAAAGGAAATGGGAATCAACACATATGTTAACTCAGTGGACTGTAGACATTATGTCCACCAACCAGTCACTTTGTAAGGTATTGTTCACTGAACATCCTTTACATGAGGAGCAGAGCTGGCTAAAAAACATCAGCATCTTTAATCTGCAAGTAATTAACTGATGGGACTGATCCTACCATTTCATCTATTATTACCTTCACTTCTTATCTTAAAAGAGAACACTTAATACAAATCTTTGACAGTTGTTTTTGTAAAAGTGCCAATCTTCTATCACTGTTCCCTTGAAATGAGTTTCCATAACTCAGTCTTTTTCATCAGAAACATATAATATATATAAGTTTTGGGTATGTTGTAAATAGAGTTAGGGAACTTGGTGAAGCACTACTTACATTTTCAGAAAGGTTGTTGTCCTCTAATGTCAAGGTCATTGGGACCTTGAGTGATTCATTACTTCATATTCTTGTCATTCTTCTAGTTTAACCTTGAACTACTCTTCCTGAAAAATTAAGCCTTTCTCATACGTGTATATTTTTGCTTCCCTGTAATGTCTAATTACATTAACCCTTAGATTCATTTGCTTGGCACATTTTTTTCTCCCATTCTTCCTCAGAGGAGTTCCTTCCAGTGAATATAAGATTTTCCTTCTCATTTCATTCTTATAGCAGCCCTATGAAGAATATTGGTGTCAGGCTCACTTCAAAGGACCAGTCTGAACGCAGATCAAAGATAGCTGCTCTCAAATTCAATCTTTATTGAAGAATACATGACTTTGGAAAAGTCGAGAATGACCTAATGTTTACATACATCTAATTTTATCACTTCTGATGCAACGTAATATCACACGCAAATATCATCATCAAACCCCACCTTCGGGATCACATTTCTACCATGATTTCTATTCCCACACACTACAGCAATTATAATTGTTTATACTTTCAACTCTGAGTTCCCAGGCTCATTTTATCTTCTCCCGCCAGGTGCTTGCAGGGTTGTTTTATGTTATGAAGTCAGATTCAGGGCTTGGAAATTCAGCCCTGGGATCTGGCTCCATGACATGGCGCCCTCGTTTTCTTCGTCCTCCTCTTCGGTTCTTCTTTCATCATAGTTCTGAAACAAATCAAACAATAACTCTATGTGTCCATTTTGTCCAAAGTCCCCATATACTTTTTCAGTAAGCTGCGATGGAATACTGGGTGTATTTTCCCTAAACTTTTTGGCAATGCCAACTGGAAAGTCACTTCATTGATAACACCCTGTATTCTGAATGGTCCAATATATTTGGGGCCCAGTTTTCTTGAAGGTAGCCCCAATTTGATGTTTTGGGTACTTAACCACACTAGATCTCCTTTATTTAATTTATCGCCTTCCACCCTCTTTCTGTCTGCGAACGCTTTATACTTTTTGTGTGCTTCCTTTAAGGATGCAGTCACTTGACTCCAACATTCTAGCATTTGCGTTTTCCACTTCCCTGCCTCTGTTTCCTCATTTTCTGTCCACCTTGGCAACTGGGGTAAAGGCTGTATTTCATACCCGTAAACTACTTCAAAGGGGGTTTTATTTGTTGCTGAATGTATAGTTGAATTAAAGGCTAGTTCCGCAAAAGCCAACCACCTAGACCAGTCATTTTGTCTCATGTTAGAGTACATTCGAAGGAACTGCCCAAGCGTTTGCTGAGTACGTTCTACCGCCCCGTTTGTCATGGGGTGAAAAGCAGAACTTAGACTCCTTTCTGCTCCTAGCATTTCCAAGAATTTTTCCCAAAATTTTGCTGTGAACTGTACTCCTCTGTCACTGACTACTCTACTGGGACATCCATGTAGTTTGTAAATATGATTTATGTACAATTCAGCTAGTTTCTCAGCCGATGGTAGTTTCGTCAGCGCTATAAAGTGGGCCTGTTTAGAAAACAGGTCTAATACTGTCCAAATATAACGATGTCCTTTGCTAACCGGCAGTTCTCCCACAAAGTCCATAGCTACACATTCCCAAGGTCTGGTAGGTTCCGCTACTGTTTGTAACAATCCCATAGGCTTCCCTCCTCCCGATTTATTTCTGGCACAATCATCACATTGAACAACATGATTCTTTATGTCCTTCCTCATTCCTGGCCACCAACAATGTTTTACTATTGCCTTTGTTGTTTTTGTAATTCCTGTATGACCAGCGCTCTGGTTGTTGTGAAAACGATGCAGAATCTTAATCCTTAATATTGCTGGGATATACAGTTTCTTGTTTACAAACCAAAATCCCCCCTTCTGTTCCCCCTTTTCTGCGTTGGACGCGATCCATTGATCTCCTTCATAAGACTGTTTCAGTTCATTTCCCCAGTTTTCTTCCCCGCCGAGTTCAACAAAAGCCGTGTCCTCCTTTTGGGTTTGTGCTCTTGTCCTGACAGCTAAGCCCCATTGTTTGTCAGAGAATATTGTCCCCTCTTTTGCTGTGGTTATGCCTTCGTGTTGAGGCATGCGTGAAAGAGCATCTGCCAAGACGTTCTGCTTCCCTTGAAAAAACTTTAATTGGAAATCGAATCTGCTGAAGTATTGCGCCCATCTAATTTGTTTGGGGGACAATTTTCTAGGAGACTTTAAATACTGTAGGTTCTTATGGTCAGACCAAATTTCAAATGGGATTCCGCTTCCTTCGAGGAAGTGTCGCCAGCATTCTAAGGCTTTTAATATGGCTAATGCCTCTTTTTCCCATATTGGCCAACTTTTTTCAGTTTCGCTGAACTTCCGTGACAAATATCCACAGGGTTTTAAGTTCCCATTTTGATCTTTTTGCAATAGTACTGCCCCATACGCACAGTCTGAGGCATCGCAATGGATTATGAAAGGGCTCCTGATATCGGGGTGTTTTAGGATGGGTCCTTCAGTGAAGCATTCTTTTAAGGTTTCGAATGCCTTTTGGCATTCCGGCGTCCAACTCAGTTTGGCGCCAGGAGCTTTCACTTTTGCTGTCTCCCCTTTCCCTTTTGTTTTTAAAAGTTCTGTAAGGGGTGCGGTTATTTGCGCGAAACCTTTTATGAAGGGTCTGTAAAAATTTGCAAACCCCAGAAATGATTGTAATTGCCTCCTTGTTTGAGGCACTCCCCATTCTTTCACATCTGCTACTTTAGCTGGATCCATAGCTAACCCTTCTGGAGATATCCGATACCCCAGAAAGTCAATTTGAGTTTTATTGAATTCACATTTGGACAGTTTTGCGTACAGCTTTGCTTCTCTTAGTCTCTGCAAAACTTCCCGGACCAATTTTACGTGCTTTTCCTTATCTTCAGTTACAATCAAGATATCATCAAGAAATATGAATACCCCTCTGTACAATAACGGGTGTAGTATTTCATTTATAAGCTGCATAAAGCAGCCGCCTCCGTTTTTTAACCCGAAAGGCAAAATTTCGTATTCAAAATGGCCGAATGCGCAGGAAAATGCAGTTTTCCAAGTATCCTCCGGTTTGATCCTTAATTTATGATACGCTTCAATTAAATCCAGTTTAGTAAATATGCTCCCTTTCTTCAATACGGTAATTAAATCCTTGACTAAGGGCATAGGGTATTTATTGTCCTTAGTAATTGCGTTTAAATTTCGATAATCAATGCACAATCTTAGGGAGTTGTCTTTCTTTCTCCTAAATAACACTGGGGCCCCGAGAGGAGAATTGGATGGCTTAATGAAGCCTCGCGCCAGGTTTTTATCAATGTATTTCCTCAATTCCTCCTTCTCCTGCACAGACATGGGATACACTTTTGGTTTGGGTAAGTTTGCTCCTGGGGTTATTTCAATTTCTACTTCTATATTCCTTTTGGGAGGCAATTTACTGGCCTCTTTCTGATTGAAAACATCCACAAAGTCTCTGTATTCAGGTGGCAATAGCTGTGGGTCTATTTCCCCTGCTTCATCTTCCTCGTCCTCCTCTTCTGCAATTTTGCTTATCTCCCATTGCATCTGCTGTTCTTTGAATGCTAGGCTTTTTCCTCTCCAATCTACTTCAGGATTTGCCTGTTCGAGCCATGGTATCCCTAATATTACGTGGTATGTGGCAATAGGGGCTATCACAAAGGATATTCTTCCTTCCCATTTGCCTATTTTACATGGGATTCCCCGTATTTCCTTTGTAGATACTTCCCCAGCAGCGACTGATCCATCTAGCTGCGAAAATGCAATTGGGGAGTCAAGCGCCATCTGCTGGCATTTCAGCGCTCCTGCTAACTCCGGGGTTATAATATTTCTAGAACACCCACAATCCACAAATGCCTTGCAGGTGGCCCGATTTTCTAGCCCTGAGAGGCAGATTGGCACTACTATCATGCGGTTGTCCCGACTCACCAGTTTTTCTGAAGATTCTGGGGCCTGCACCTCCTCTTCCGCGCGCCTCCCGGTTGCTGGCTTGGGCTTTGGGGCTTTTGGCGGCTCCCCCTTCCGGGCCCCGCATTCTGCTGCTCGATGGCCCGTCTTCCCACATACAAAGCATCCCGGTTTAGGTTTGTTGTCGTCTCCTCTGGAGGGAATCCCCGGCCTCCCTCCGGGTCTTTCCTGCTTCCTCGTTTCTCCTCGACCCCTCGCCACCGGTCTTTGCTGGCCGCTGCCGCTCCTGAAGCGCTTTACTTGGGCCAGGGTGGATTCGACGCGCCCCGCTAGTTGAATCCATCCCTGGAGCGTTTCGGGGTCGTCTCTGTGCGCTGCCCAGCTGAAAATCTCGGGGCGTAGTCCCTCTTTAAATAATTCCACTTTGGTCACTTCAGACCATTCTGGTACCCTTTCCGCGAGGTGAAGGAATTCCTCTGCGTACTCGGGCACTGTTTTGTCCCTCTGCTTTATTCCTTTCAGCTGGTCTCGAGCCCTCAATTGCTCTAGCCGGTCTCTGAACCGGTTTTCCAGTGCGGCGAGGAAGCGGGGCACTGACCTCAGGCATGGGTCGCGTCTGGCATGAAGCTGCACATACCAGCTGGCTGCTCCTCGCTTTAGTGTGTTGCCGATGGCTCGAACCCTGCTTGCCTCGGAGGGGAATGTGTGTGCATTGTCTTCCATGTATCCTCTGATGCTAATTAGAAAAAAGTTCAGTTCATCTGATTCCCCTCCGTATTCTAGTTTGAGATCTTCCCTTCTAGGCATCCATTCTGCAGCCCGTTGATGCTGTCTGGGAGGCATGGGGAAGGGTTGCATCAGGTTTCCTCGGGCGGCTCCTTGGAACACGCCGCGCCCCACTCCGGTGGTCATTCTGCGCGGCTCCCGAAAGTCTGCCGCCGCTGTCGGCTCTTCCGCCCATCCGCATACTGGCCTTGCTGTAGCCCCCTCATCTCGCCTTTCCTCGTCGTACGGCACATCCTCCTCCTCTTCCTGGATCCCCCGCTCCTCTCCGCCTTCGTCTGCAAATCCACTGGACCCGATCCCTGGCCCCAGTGGCCTTTCCACCCCGACGCCCATTCGGGGGGTTGGGAGCTCTGTTGGAGATGGCGGCCTCAGAGTTCCCAGGGCTCGCTGACGCTCCACTTCTCGCGCCATTCTGTCCCGGAACTCCAGCTCCCGCCAGTATTCCTCATCTCCCTCGTCCCTTGCCGCCACGGGACTCTGCGTTGACGCTCGCTGGCCCCTCTGGCTCCAATCTCCTTCTTTACTTGGTTCTCTCTCGGCGCCATATCGGCTGGGCTCCTTTTGGAGATTCTCTTCCAATAATGGCACCAATCTCCCCACGGTTTCCGACAGCCTGGATAAATTAGTTTCCAGGATGGATAACCGCAGGGCCACGGTCTCCGGCATACTTCCTCCAGATCCCCAACTGGTTTCTGCAGCCGCAGAGACGCCTCTTCCTCCCCTGGGAATTCTCTGGGTCACGCCGTTCGGCCTGGGGTACCCCGTCGAGGAAGCTATGGCTTGCAGCGTTTCTTCTCTCTTCGGCCGGGCCCCTTGCAAAGGCCTCTCTGCCCCATTTGGGCTTTGATCTCCTTCTTCACTCATTATCACTTCACTGCGAATTCCGCAGGAGGGTGAGAAATGGATTCTCGACTTTAATGTCAGGCTCACTTCAAAGGACCAGTCTGAACGCAGATCAAAGATAGCTGCTCTCAAATTCAATCTTTATTGAAGAATACATGACTTTGGAAAAGTCGAGAATGACCTAATGTTTACATACATCTAATTTTATCACTTCTGATGCAACGTAATATCACACGCAAATATCATCATCAAACCCCACCTTCGGGATCACATTTCTACCATGATTTCTATTCCCACACACTACAGCAATTATAATTGTTTATACTTTCAACTCTGAGTTCCCAGGCTCATTTTATCTTCTCCCGCCAGGTGCTTGCAGGGTTGTTTTATGTTATGAAGTCAGATTCAGGGCTTGGAAATTCAGCCCTGGGATCTGGCTCCATGACATATTGGATTGAGAGAGTCTATTCAAAATTCATGGAAGAACCTAGGTTTGTATCAGGTTTATATCCAGTATTTCAGTAATGTTAACTGGAACTCCATATGTAGATTCATACTGCAGACTAAGAATGTAAGTACCAATGTCAGACCAATTAGCAAGTAACTGATTTAAGACTTGAGCATAGTTAATTATTAACTATGATGTGACACCCTCAAAATAGCCTCTTCTTTGTTTTTCCTTAAGCTTTTATCAACTTAATTCCATGGAATATTTAAATATATATTGAATGGAATATTTGGACCATTTAGTCTCGAGGAAAACGAGTGGTCAGTGGAATCTGTCCAGTCCCTGTCTGGAAACCGTTCCTTGGGTAGATGCTCCAAACTTTTTTTTTTTTTGCTGGATTACATTACAAGATAGTCATGTATGTAGGTTTCCAGCCCTGTCTTAATTTCTCTCTGTCTTTTTCATACACACAAAGAAACACACATTTAAGATTTTTTTTAATCCAGAAGCTGAAACAATGGAAGCCCCTTTTCATGTAAGTTGACAATATTTTTTAATTCTTATCTTGGTAAACAATAGGACTTATGGAGAGCTTATGTCTGGACTGAATAAAGCCCCAAAAGTTTAAAGATGTAATTTGATATAAAGACGTTAGCGCATTAACAGTGTATAGAAATGCAGTTTAACTTCAGAAAATGCGTCGTCTTCTCTTTTTTTTTTGGTGAGGATAAAGTAAAAATTTACTTTGATAATATGAACTGTTATATAATTCTACATAATTATATTAACTGGAAAAACTAGACTAGTCTTAAATTGATTGGGCAAAAGCATCTTTTCCGAGCTTTGAAAGCTCTTTGTAATTCTCTTTGCTCTGGCAAGAATATCTGCCCTCCAGCCTCAAAGCTGGATAATGACATCATGTTGTTGTTACTTTTATTATCTGATACCCATTCATTTTTTTAAAAAAGTATTAGAATCAGGAGATTACAAAAATCAAAGAAAAACATCAGCAACATGCAGATTAATTTGAATACATAAAAATAACTATAGTGTTAAAGGAAGAAAATGTTGAAACCTCTTTGAATTAATTCTTCATTGTTGACAGAAGTATGAAGGCACCATGAAGTTCTTTCATACAGTTCCAAGTGAAGTTA